>NW_015172573.1:405334-447980 GCF_001447785.1 Gekko japonicus
AAAACAAAATAATTATAATAATTAAAAAAAAGAAAAAGAAATTAAAGGGTATGTGCTCACAGCTCCAGGACTAGAGACATGCAACAGTTGCCTTATGTCCCTTTCTGCTAAAAAGAGTGGGCTACGAATGCTCAAATAACCATTGAAAGAAAGAAAGAAACTCTCAGCAGTACACTCAAAGGCAGCCAGCATGGTGCAGTGGTTAGAGCGTTAGCTGAGGATCCGGGAGACTCAGGTTCAGATCTCCACTCTATAATGGAATCTTGCTGCGTGACTTTGGGTCAGTTGCTCTCAACCTGACCTACCTCACAGGGTTGTTGTGATGGTAAAACAGGGCAGGGGGAGAACTGTGTACACTGCCCAGATTGCCTTTGCGGAAGAGTGTGATGAAAATGAGATTGGTATATAGATTCCGTGTGGGAGTGGTCGTGGCTCAGTGGGAGAGCATCCGCTTGGCATGCGGAAGGTCCCAGGTTCGATCCCCGGCACCTCCAGTTGAAAGGGTCAGGCAGTAGGTGAGGTGAAAGACCTCAGCCAGGGACCTTGGAGAAGTGCTGCCAGTCTGAGTATTATAATTAATTAATTAATTAATTAATTTTTTTTATAAATCGCCTAATGCCCACGACTATGGAGCTCTAGGCGACGTACAGATTAAAAGCAGTAGAAGCCATACAACCACAATCAGGGCTAAACTCCGCAAGGGACAGGGATCCAGGGGGGATGCCAGCCATGATGTATGCGGTCACTGTGCTCAACCAAACATCTCTGCCTTGCGGCCCCTGCAGCATTGCATAAGACTCCACAGGGCCCTGATAGGCCCAGGCAATACTGACCTTGATAAACCGATGGTCTGAGTCAACATAAGACAGCTTCATGTGTGAACACCCTGGCTGTGCATATAGAAAAGCCATGTTCCCAGTATTCTGCCTCGCTTTAGCAGCAAAGCCAGGTGGGGCTGCAACAACTCTTGATTACTTTGCTGGTCATCTGAGCACATGGCAGAGTGCCATTCTTAACCAGTATTGAATATCCACAATTTGGGCCTCCGTTGATCTAGAGGGGAGCTGGGCTTCCGGGCCGGAGGAATATGGCTTTCTCCTTGGCTTAAGGCTTTGGCAACTCTCAAGACAGAAACTGAAATGTACTATTGCAGCTTCCTAGGCTGTCGCCCACTGACTCAGTCCCTCCCTGCTTCTGCCCACCAGGGGTTCTTCCGCCGGAGCATCCAGCAGAACATCAACTACAAGATGTGCGTGAAGAACGAAAACTGCATGATCATGCGGATGAATCGCAACCGCTGCCAGCACTGCCGTTTCAAGAAGTGTCTGGCGGTGGGCATGTCAAGAGATGGTGAGTACCTGCCCAGGGCCAGAGACAGAGGATGGTGAGGCAGCCATAGTAAATGCCGCACTAAGATTTTCCTCCAGCACGGGTACCGGAAAGCCCCCACCGCAAGGGGAAACATCTAGGTGACATTGTGCCTGATAGGGACACATCCTATCTGACTCTCCTCGTTTTCCCCTTTACTCCAGAGAAAATAGAAACCTCATGTTCTCTGAAATAAGGGGGGCATCTATAGGGTGCCTGCAGGTGGAGCGTCCAAGATGGATGCTCCCCGGAGCCACCCAGGGGAACGGATGCAGAGCTAAGTCCTGCCTCCCCTAGTTTTTAAATTTTTCCGTCAAGCTGTGCTATAGTGTTACCAAATGCTATAGCATTACAGCACAGCTGGGGAAAAGAAATGGGCGGCTTTAAAGGCTTTTAAACGGGGGTGCACTTTGAGGGGGTTCCCATGAAAAATGTGCAGATGCAACAGGGAGGAGTGGGGGGCGTGACCACTGCAGAGCAAGCAGTGCAGGAACGGGGCACATGGATCCTGTTCCAGCCCATTCCCTCGCTGGGGCACATTTTTGTGCCTTGTATGGAAGCAAGCCTTGGATCGATAGACTGGAGCTACAAATTCATGTAGGAGCCCCAGTGGCTCTAGGGAAATGCACTGGAGTTAACTGAGTGACACTCCACGCCAGTGCTCCCTCTAAGCTGTGGGGTCTTGAGAGCAAAAATTCTACTTTGTGAGCTACTGGCATTAAAGTTGTGAGCGAGCGATTTGGCTACTGCATCAATTAGTTTGCTCTGGAGCCATCCTTCCTGAGCTAAGGCAAAAATGCGTGAGCCAGAGGCTACAAAACTGTGAGCTGGCTCACACTAACTCAGCTTGGAGGGAACAAATGCATGTTTTCGCTTTGTTCCGTGGGTAGCGCAGTTTGCTTTACTTGCATCTGATGTAAAGAATGCTCCCTGTAAAAAAATGGCAACCCTAGTTGCCTCTCCCTTAAATAACTGGGAAATGGGTGTGGGGGGAAGGCAAGAAGGAGCTAGACTCTGGTGCCGCCGTGCGCTGTTATTGGGTACAGCCCAAATCACCCCTTTAAGGCAGAAACTTTTGACTATAACTGCTGCCACTGCTGCTCTCTCACAGGGCAGAATGTCAGCAAATCCCGGGCTGATAAATGGGAACCTTGGTCTGATTTATGCTTCGGAGCCAGGATTTCCAGAGCAACGGAGGGGGAGGGGGAGCCACTAGCACCCAGGGAGCAAGCGAGATATCCTTTGATTAATGGCCACAGCTTCTCTTCTGAGTACATGATGGATTTACCCAGAAGCTTGAGAAACGGGTTTCTAATTTTGGCTGTTCCAGTGGCTCCTTGGATTCTGCAGCCAGGCCTTTCTACTTCGGGCAGAGTTATGTCAAAACGAGCCATCGGCATCAACCCCAAGATGCAAAATCATCAGCACGGCTCTCTGGGGGGCACGTGTCTTATGATGCAGTGTACCCGATCTGACCACTGCCAGTCCAAACCTTCGGTGGTCACAAGTGACGCTGAAAGGTCATGTGGCTGTTCTCTCCGCCCAGCATGTTTTCTCTCCGTGGGGCTGCTAGATCCAGTGCAATAGTGAAAGGGAGAATTTGGGGCGGTGCTCCTTCTCCCCATCACACACTCCTAGGGTGTGTGGGGAAAGTCATTCTAGCTGCTGCTCCTCCTCACTGGTTGCTCCCTGGAGTCCTTCTCTGCGGCACTCACGTTCCCCCACCACCACCGTTTCGTTTCCTTCTGCAGCCGTGCGCTTTGGGCGCATCCCGAAGCGGGAGAAGCAGCGTCTCCTCGACGAGATGCAGAGCTACATGAACAGCCTGAACGAAGCCCCCATGGACGTCGGCCTGAGTCCTGAGGCAGAGGCCCCGCCCAGCCCGAACGTCCAGGAAGAGGAAGCCATCAACGCCATCTCGAGGGCTTACCACGATATCTTTGTGAGCGGCCAAGACCGCCTGGGCAAGCGCGGAGGAACTCCGGGGGCCGAGGCCTGCCCCTTGACCAACTACAACGACCAGCAGCTGAACAACTCCTACGGCTACGGGCAGTACGAGTCGGCCACCTTGCGCTTGTCCAGCTACGGCCCTCAGGAATCGCCCGGTTACGTGGACAATAGTCCCCACAGCTTTGGCAACGAGATCTTCCAGGCCCAGCAGGCTGGCTATCTGCACAACACCGGCCGTTACCCAGCCTTTGAGTATGGCTACCCGGAGACAAATGCCCAGAGGGGCTGCCCTTGGCGGGGGACAACCAGCAGAGGCATCGTAAGTACCTGGTGGGGGGGAATTTGTCACTATGGGACACAGGGACAGCTGTTTACATTTAGGCTATTTCTCCCCCCCCCCGGGATTTAGAAAGGCATTCATGGCTGTAAGCCAGGGTTGTTCATTGATCCTCCACGTTCAGAAAGAGCATGTCCGATTCCTCTTGGGCCAGAAGAAGGAGATGACCCTCTTTCTCCATCTTGCCCTGCTTGTGAATTCCTAGGGAATCTCCGTCGATGTGGGTGATTGAAGGGGTAAGCAGCCTGAAAATGGACATGATGTCGTTAAAAACCAGACCCCCCCAATTAGGCTGCTGTTGAGGAAGTCCCCCACATCAGGAAACGGGGCCCAGCTCTGCTGCAGGAGAGAGCCCTTATGAAACGTTTGCAAAGCTTTGAGCTCCCCCTGCTGTTCATTGTAGGTACAGCAGCTCTTTTTTGCCATCAAGTCACAGCTGACATATGTGGTGACCCTGGTGAGGGGTTTTCAAGGCAAGAGACGTTCAGAGGCGGTTTGCTGTTGCCTGGCTCTGCGTTATGAACCCGGACTTCCTTGGTGGTCTCCCATGCAAATACTAGCCAGGGCCGACCCTGCTTAGCTTCAGAGATCTGACAAGATCAGGCTAGCCTGGGCTATCCAGGTGGTATGTGGTGTATGTGTGAAAAATTGCAAGGCTTTTCGAGAGCCCCACAAGGTTCATAACGCAGCTGCCTTATTTCGTACTGAAAGGAGGGATATTAGTACTTTAATAAATACAAACATTTAGAAAGAAATGGGAACTGCGTATTGGGCCGGAGCGGCTTTCGAAAAACCCCTCCAACTGGGCGTGTTTACCACAGCTGAGGTTTACACTGGTTTTATACCACTTTGTCATGGCTTCCCTCAGAGAATACTGGGGAACTGCTGAGGATGACGGAACTACCTTTTAAACCAGACAGTTGAACGTACGGTGCAGAATCTGCCTTGAGATATAAACAGGGCTCTGGTCTACCTAACTTTAGTCACATGAGATTAGTGACAATGTCAGTCTGAAACCATGGCATGATTGGTTGTATCCAGGAAATATATGAATCGTTGAACCCTTACTGCAGTCATGATGGGGTTTAATTTGAACCAGGACCCAGTAACTTGTCTGAGTGGCAGGCCGTTTGCTGAGGTGCCTGATAATGAATAATTGTGAGAGTGTCTCTGAGCATACACAAAGTATTTATCCCTCATCTGCTAGATAACCATTGTCTGTACCCTTAACATTGTCAAGGGTGCGGCTTCCAGGCCATTTGTGGCTTGGAACCTCTCTCTCTTTTTTTTTTTAAAGAAATTACTCTCCTAAATCTGGGCAGTTTAAATTGCAAGGTTTAATTTGGATCTTTAATTTTTTAAATTTATTTTACCCCAAACAGAAAAAAAAAATATTTTAAACAAGATATAACAACAGTGGTAGCAAGTGAAGTCTACAGATAAGTGTCTATAAAAGGCCTTCCAAATATCTAAAAATCAGTCCATGTATAATTACCGTACCATCTATAGGCCATATGTTCAAATGTTGATAAGCTGGACATTGATCTCTCCAGTGTTGTAAGTCTTTTAGCAACAGTAAGGTCACGGAGGGTCCATTTTCATTGAACATCAGTTAGTCTCCAGGAGACAGGGAAATAGTTTAAAAGTATATAAGCATCCTCAAAGATCGATTAATACCCTAATACAAAATTGATATGAGTAATTACTCACTCAAAGAAAGACTGAATAACTGGACAGGCCCTAAGCTCATGTTTAAGCGATGCGTCTTGTAAGTTACAGCACCAGCCATTAGACACTTGACTTCATCCTTTACTAAAAAGGCTATCCAGGATATCCTAAACATAATTTTTTTGCAGTAGAAAAAAGCAAGAGTCCTGTAGCACCTTTAAGACTAACAAAATCTGTGGCAGGGTGTGAGCTGAAGAAGGGAACTGAAGACATGAGCAGTGACTCACGAACGTTTATCCCCTGCCACAAATTTTGTTAGTCTCTAAGGTGCTACTGGACTCCTGCTGTTTTCTACTGCTACAGACAGACTAAAATGGTTACCCATCTTGAGCTATAATGTTTGCAGAATAAGTCACAGCTTAGAAACAAGAGCCATAAGATTTAGGGCCATATTGCACTGCTTTGGCAAAACAGTCCTCTCTAGCGCTTTATTCCGTTCATTTCCGAGATTTCACATATCCAATTTATCAATCGACATCAAATACTTATAAGTAAATCTTTTAGGTTTCATTTTCTGCATTGACTCAATGAGAGCTTCCAAGAGTAAGAGAGATTCTGAAACACTTTGTGTGGCGAGGCCATGTTTAGGTTCTGGCAGACGTTGCGGTTGTAAATATAACAGAGGTTTCATTTGGATTATGTCACATGCCCCGAGAGCCTGCTGTTGCAGCACTAGGAGGGGAAAATACTTTTCGATAAAAAAAAGCAAGTAAACAAATGGTCCAGGTTTGCCTGCTAGAAGAGTTTGGATTTTGCCTAGAAGCTGGGCTAACGCAGACCTAAACCTTCCTCGTTCATATCCCTGTTCCGTGCAGGCATGCCCTCTGAACGCCATCCCCTACTGCAGCAACGGCAAGAGCAGCCAGCAGGTGTGGGAGGAGTTTTCGCAGTGCTTCACGCCAGCCGTCAAGGAGGTGGTAGAGTTTGCCAAGAGCATCCCGGGCTTCCAGTCGCTCTGCCAGCAGGACCAAGTGATGCTGCTCAAAGCCGGCACCTTCCAGGTCAGTCAGTCATCCTTGCTGCATGTTCTGCTGACGAGGCGGAGGGCTTTCTGACTGTAACTTGTGGAGATCAAGCTAACTTGCATATTGGTTTCCCCCCCCCTTGTGGTCAAAGATTAAATTTTTCCAAAGAGAAACCGTTGGGAATAGGCAAGGGGGTGGGGTTCCCAGCGAGGGTAGCAAAAAACACCACTTTGAAGAAAAACAGGTTGCTTACCTGTAACTGATGATCTTCGAGTGGTCATCTGTGCATTCACACCCATGGGATCTAGTGCGCACGCGCTGGATCGATCGGTGCTGTAGCAAGCTCTTTTAACGGATTTTCGCGCCCAGTCCCTTGGGAAAATCCGTTAAAAGAGCTTGCTACAGTACTGATCGATCCAGCGCGTGCGCGCTAGATCCCATGGGTGTGAAGCACAGAGACCACGTCGAAGATCCAGCTTTCCTTCACAAACGCTAGAGACTTCATCCCCCCACCCCTTTAAACAAAAATGTGCATTAAAGTGAGAATAACTTGAAGGGCAAGCATGCTAAGCTATTGCAGATTCTAGAAGCACCTTCACTTTCTTAAGAACACAAGAACATAGGAAGAGCCCTGCTGGATCAGACAAATGGTCCATCTGGTCTAATATCCTGTCTCACACAGTGGCCAGCCAGTTCCTCTTGAGGGCCAACAACAGGGCAAAGATGCTGAGATCTTCCCCTGATGTTGGCCTCCTGGCTCTGGGATTCAGAGGTTGACTGCCTCTGAATGTGGAGGTTCCCCCTGTCACCATGGCTAGTGGCCACTGGTAGCCTTATCCTCCATGAATCTTATCTAATCCCCTTTTCAAGCTGTTTATTCCTGTGGCCGTTTCTACATCCTCTGGCAGCGAATCCCACATTCTTCTTGCGGGATAGAAGACCCTAGTTAAGCACCTCTCCTGCAAAAGGCTGGCAAGCCCTGACTCAAATCACGATCTTCTGCCTATACTAGTTTCAGCAGCAGGGGGAAGCTGAACAAACACAGCTTCTTTCATGAAGGTGTCCTAAAGAGAGGCAAAGCCAAACCTTCCTGATTTCTTTGAAGGCCTGGCGTCCTTGCCCCCAAATGGGAAACTCAGGCATCGCCCATCTAACAGAGATGGTAGCTGAACACACATTGAAGCTGCCTTATACTGAATCAGGCTCTTGATCCATCAAGGACAGTATTGTCCACTCAGACTGTTAGCAGCTCTCCAGGGTCTCCGGTAGAAGTCTTTCATACCATCTACTGCCTGGCCCTGGTCCTTTTAACTGGAGGTGCTGGGGACTGAACCCGGGCTTTCTGTGTGCAAAGCAGAGGCTCTTCCACTGAGCCACAGCCCCTCCCCAGGGGCCCAGAGGAGGGGCCTGAATCCCTACCACTACCAGGCCCGTGTTCCCTTTTTTGGAAGATCCCAGTGGTACTTCTGCCCCTGAGAACAGGATACATTGAGCAGCTTGTTGTGAGGGAAGGGGGTGTTTCCTTCGCTACGGAAGGCTCCTCTTCAGTGGCCAGCGATTTGTTAAAATGGCGCCACCGTTTGTTTCCACTGGCCGCCTCTCACCCTTTCTCTGCCTCTTCTCCCTTCCCAGGTGCTGATGGTGCGCTTCTCCTCCCTGTTCAACCCCAAGGAGAAAGTGGTGACCTTCCTGAGCGGGGAGACCTACTCTCTCTGCAGCCTACGCACCATGGGCATGGGGTCCCTGCTGGACGCCATGTTTGAGTTCAGTGAGAAACTCAGCTCGCTCGGCTTGGATGCCCAGGAAATGGCTCTCTTCATGGCTGTGGTGCTTGTCTCAGCAGGTAGGCGTGGTCCCTGTCATCCTGCCCGTTTCAGTGCCTTTTATTAATGGCGTTCCCTGTTAGAAATCAAATCCGGGAACCCCCGCTAGCCAGTGGGAGTAGATGTAGCTGACCCAGGGGCAGCCTTGCAGTTTAGAGAGCCAGTGTGGTGCGGTGGTTAAGAGTGTCGGACTAGTATCTGGGATACCCGGGTTCGAATCCCCACTCTTGCCCTGAGACCAATTACACTCTCTCAGCCTGTCCTACCTCACAGGGTTGTTGTGATGATAAAACAGAGGAAAGGAGGAGGAGGACGTAAGGGTTCCCCACTGGGGAGGAAGGCAGGGCATGAATGAATTAAATAAATGAATACAACCACCAATCCGCTTCTTGTCTTCAAGACAAAACAAGCCGAAGTTGCTGACCCTTCCCTCTGGCTTTCGGAGTCCCTGGCGGTTGAGGTACGTCCTGGCTGCCGCAGCCTTCCCGTTTCACCTCTCTCTCCTTTAAAGCTGTCGTTTATGCGGCCGGGAAAGCAGCAACAGAGTGTCGGACTGGTATCTGGGACACCGGGTTGGAGTCCCCACTTGTATCATGGACAGTCGTTGGGTGACCTTGAGCCCGGCACACTCTCTCAGCCTAACCTACCTCACCAAGTTGTTGTGAGGATAAAATGGAAGGCAGGAGTGTGATGTAAGCTGCCTTGGGGCGCCGTACAAATGAATAAACTGAGGTGGAACATCTGAAGTAATTATCGGGGGTCTGTCCCCCTAGTTCTGACAGCTCGTATTTCCCTGGTTTTATTTTGTTTCCATTTTCTCAGGCTGAATAGCTTTTGCCTGTTTTAGGGCAGGTTTCAATTGTAATCTGCCTTGAACATTTCTGCTAAAGAGGGGATAGAAATGTGATAATAAGTAAACGTAAAAAAAAGAAGAAGCCAAGATTGGGTCTCTGCAGTCTGACACTACCAGTCAAGTGTAGCTATTTCAGTTTCCTCCAAAATATTTTTCTCTGGGGAAAAACTCCCAGGAAGCTGCTTCATTGTCCACACCTTTCCTATTTCTGTCAATTTAACATCTTTCTTCTGGTCCGTAGATCGCTCTGGCATTTCTGATGTGGATGCAGTTGAAATCCTCCAAGAGACTTTAATACGGGCCTTGAGAACTCTGGTAACCAAAAAGCATCCGGACGACTCCACGCCCTTCCCCAAGCTGCTCCTCCGTCTCCCTGACCTGAGGACCCTCAACAACCAGCATTCGGAGAAACTCCTTGCCTTCCGGATCAACCCGTAAGCCCGCTAGACCCAGTCAGCCTCTTAAGCCCTAGGAAATGCGGGAGGGAAGAAGAGCGGCGTTATCAACCGAATCAAAACAAGATTGGACTAAATTTTGCTCTTTGAAAGAAGGCGATGGCGGAAGAGGAGCAGAAGGGATCCGGCGAGGGCGGGGAGCCCGTTGTCCATCACAGCTGGGATCTGCTACAGCAGATCCCTCCCCGGTGTGGAGATCCGATGCAGGAGGAAGAGCGCGTCGCCCGGACAGCGCTCCCCGGGGCCCTGTGTGGATTGAAGATCATTTCTTTGCTTGAGGAGATCCAGCAAATGAACCGGACATGCGTTGTACCGTTTTGTTCCTACATGTGTGTTTTCTATATACATCCTCCTCCCCCCTATATGATATTGTCTTGAGGTTCTGTTCTGTATATAAAGACAATGAGACTGTTGTACATAATAGTAACTGTTGGTAGCTCTCGGGAGATGAAAGCCCTTCGTTCCCTTCCTTAATCTGCATGCTACCATAGCCCCAAGTTCTAGACTTCTTTTGACTCTGTTCCCTGGAGAAGAAGTAGCATGTATGGGGGTGGGGCTAGGTGCTGTACTGTCTTAAAGATGTTCAGTATGTACTGCAGATTTCACCGGGTAACGTATCTTCAGAGCTAAAGTAGAACTACGCAAACTAGCCAGTTTCTACCACTCCTCCCCCGAGCAAGTGGGCGGGGCCACAGTCGTCGTCTTTTTTTTATTTTTGTCTTGTCTGATGTGGGTAACCTCTATAATGTATATTTTGTAAAATGTCTCAAAAACCACAAAAGGAGCTTCCATCAGTACATAGACGGAATTGCACTCAAGATGGCCGTGATGATGCCTGATGAGGTTTGGGGCTGGTTTCTCTGAAAGGCGGTTCAAACGGAAGGCGAGCACAAGTTGGATGGTTCTGTTGGGGGGGGGGGGGGGTGGGAGAAGAAGATGGGTTTCGATAAGCCAGGAATCCCTTCCCTGCCAAGTAAGGTTGAGAAGGACAAGGGAAGGTTAGCGAAGCCTTGGGGAGGAACGGGCTAAGTGAAGCAAAGCAAACACTCCTAAGTACCTTTCTGTCCAACCTTGTTGGTTCCCTCTGGGCAATGGTGCTTCTCCTCCCCCCCCCCCCCAGTAGTACTCCCTCCCCGAATTCCAGTGCGCAGCCTCCTATGCCAGGGTTCCCCAACGTGGTGCCCACGGGCACCAGGTGCCTGCCAGTGGTTCCCTTGGTGGCTGTTGAGTTTTTCAAAAAGTGGGTGGGGCCATGATAAGGCAGGGCTTGTTATTGGTTGCCCTCATTCAAATGAAAGGGGTTTCTCCACTGTAGGATCCAAGAGGATGGGGGAAGCATAGGCTTTCCTTCTTCCTAGGAGACGTGGTTCCATTTCCTGAGGAAACCACCGGGAGGCTGGGTTCACCTCTTGAGGAAGCTGTTTTTGTAGCTGCACTTACCACCCCCTTCTGAAAATGCCAGTTATGCCCACAGGTCCTAATAGATTGGGAACCCTGTCCTATGCTAATCACTAGGTTTCACGCCCATTACAGGATAGGCTCCTCGGAGGCAGAAGAGTGGGATGCAGATGTTCTGGAGAGGCACAGAATCCCCGAATCCTGTGCTGTCTCTAAAGTGCTTTTGTTCCACTGGACCCCGCCTCTCTGTTTTAGAGTCGAGGATAGAATAACCCTGGATTTCTGGCTGATCACTCCTTCTGAATCATCAGCAAACCTGGGGGGGGGGGGGGGATCGAACCTGGAATCTCTGGTTCTAGCTTCCCTCATGCCCCATATTTGTGATTATGTCTACTCTGCACTTAAAAAAGAACCAGGTTCTGTGCCAAGAAATGCAAAAATCTGTGACCCGAATGAGTTATGCAAATGAAACAAAGATGTAATTAAATCTGCACAGTCTATTCCACGTCTGCTAGCCTGGAAGACTTGGCGAGCTGCGCCAGGCCTTGAAGCTCTACCCACTGATCTCTGGGAGTTCTGCTTCTGGGTTTCCGAGGCCCAAATTACAAACGACGGTGGCCGACCAGTGTCTTCCAGCAGAGAAGAGGTTTCCTTTCTAAAAGGAAAGAAAAGCTTTTCTCCATCAGGAAAACTCATTCTCCATTGGAGGACGTCTTTTTTCCCTTGAAGGAAAACGTAGCAGAAGGGAGTCGTGGAATCCAGCCCCACGTTTGGGACATAGTTAGGGGTGCCATTTACCCGCTATTGGTAGGCTACCAGGGCTCCCCTGTCCCCTCCACCAGGGCTCACTGGAGAGCAGGGGGGGAAATAGTGCTAACAACATCACTTCCGGACTTGGGAGTGACACTGATCTGTCACGCGATGCTCTAGGAATTCCCCCACCCCAGGACCAAAGAGATCAGGGGAATTCCTAGAGCATCACGTGACATGGCGGTGTCACGTCTGGGAAGTGCCATTGCCACGTCGAGTGCCACCAATTTCGGCAGCTCCTGCCAATTGCCATTGAGGACTGGCAACCCTAACTGTGGTACACGTACAGGCATAGGGAGCTAGATCAAGATGGGCAGCCGTGTTAGCCTGTCTGTAGCGGCAGAAAAGAGCAAGAGTCCAGTAGCACCTTAAAGACTAACGAAATATGTGGCAGGGTAGGAGCTTTTGTGAGTCACTGCTCACTTCTTTAGATACAGCAGGAGTGACTCACGAAAGCTCATACCCCGCCACGTATTTCGTTAGTCTTTAAGGTGCTGCTGGACTCTTGCTTTTTTCTACAGGCACAGGGATTGCATATAGCTCTGACTGTAAAGCATCCTAGTAATACCTTTTCCCCTTCTGCTTTTATCCATTGGTCGGTGTGGATTTGGGAGAAAGACCCAAAGCCTTCCCCCGCCCTTTTGAATTTGTAAGGGAGGGTACCGACAGGGAACACGGACTCCCCTCTTCTCCCCAGTGGGATCCTAGTTTGGGTGTGGCCAGCCCTGCCTGGTTCTCTGCATTGATACATATCAGGTGTTCACATAACCATGTACAGGAGATGTCATGGCATGTACGGTCACCCTCCTGTGTGCATGATATAGGGATGTTCGTGTTCTGGGCAGGGTGGGGAGGACGCTGCTGTCGCCGCTGCTGCCGTTCGCTTTGAAATACAACCAAACGTTGCACTTTTCTTAGAAATCTAAAAGGAGGGAAGGTATGTTATATATATATATATATTAAAAAGAGAGAATTCCCTCCCTAAAGTGGAGTATATTTGCTGCAAAAATGGAAAATAGAGAGGTTTTTATTTGCTGCTGCTGGGAGTCCAAAGACTCACAAAAGATGCCGACAAGAAAGAGAGAGAAGAGTTTATTTTTTGTCTAATATTGAAGTGCAATAAACACATTACAATAAATTTTAAAAAACTTGTTTAACAGTGAAACGGGCCTCTGTCTGACTTATTGAAGATGTTGGGGTCAAGGAATGTATGGGCTGTGGTGCAAATAGAGAGGAAGCTTGAGAACATAAGAACATAAGAGATGCCAGTGTTGGATCAGGCCAATGGCCCATCCAGTCCAACACTCTGTGTCACACAATGGCCAAAACCCAGGTGCCCTCAGGAGGTCCACGAGCAGGGCCAGAACGCCAGAAGCCCTCTTGCTGTTGCTCTCCAGCACAAAGAATACAGAGCACCACTGCCTCAGACACAGTGTTCCATTTATAGGTTTCCCTTGCTCGAAAGCCAGTCGAATCTGACTCTAGGGTTGTGGTGCTCATCTTCGTTTCCAAGCCGAAGAGCCAGCGCTGTCCGAAGACGTTTCCGTGGTCATGTGGCCAGCATGACTAGACGCCAAGGCACACGGAATGCTGCTACCTTCCCACCGAAGCGGTACCTATTTACTTGCAATTTCTTGCTTTCAAACTGCTAGGTTGGCAGGAGCTGGGACCAGAGATGGGAGCTCACTCCGTCATGCAGCACTCGGGTCTCGAACTGCTGAACTACCGACCTTCCAGCTTGCAGTTCAGCGTCTTAACCACTGAGCCACCATAGCTCATTTATACCTTGTGTCTAATAGCCACTGATGGGACCCCTGCCTAAGGCCTGAGTCCATTGGGGAGGGGGTAGAATAGCAACACACTGAAAACATTCTAAATACATTTAGAACATGTTGCTGGGGGTGTGTGTGTTAATATTTCCCTTCTGTGTTTCCAATGAACAAGTGGTGGTGGAGGAAAGCACCCTCAAGTCACAGATGACTTATGGTGACCCCAAAGGTTTATCAAGGCAAGAGCTGGTTTAGAGCTGGTTTGCCGTTGTCTGCTTCCGTGTCACATCCCTGGTATTCCTTGGAGGTCTCCCATCCAAATGCTGGCCAGGGGCGACTGTCAGACTCCTGCAGCAATCAGTTCCCAACAGCTTTCATTCACAGAAGTAAAGTTTATCGAGACATATGATAGTATGCAGATATCCTAACCATCCTGTGTTAGAACTGGCCAAAAGTGTGGGAAGCAAACAGTTATACATACTTCAAAGAGACCCCCTGATGGACCAGGGCCAATGAGGGGCCAGGTAGAAGCCCACCAAAGTAGCAGACATTAATTTCCAAGAGAAATACTACACCAGACACTGAAGGTCAAGAGAAACAGTGAAGACACAGCAGAATCAAAACAACATTCCAAAGTGATCTCACTCCTATGGCAACAAGGACTAGACAGAGGCCTAGCTGACACTGACCCTGCTTAGCTTCCAAGATATGACAAGATCAGGCTAGCCTGGGCCATCAGAATTGAACAGATGGGTCATTAAGAGTGGGTGGCAATGATGGGAGGAAAATCACTACAAAGGTAGGAACTCCACAAATGCCCAGGAGGGGAGGGAAGCTGCCTGCTTGGCTCAGCTGCACAGAACACTTTCCAGTGTGTGTAACAGGGTTCCCCGACGTGGTGCCTGTGGGCACCATTGGTCCCCATTGACACATTTCCTGGCGCCTGCCAAGTGCTTTTAGAAAGTGGGCAGGGCCAGGTGGGGCTTTTCACAGTGAGCCTTCTTATTGGCTATTAGAGATTTGATTGGCTGTGCAGATTTTTAAAGACATTGCTTTGGCAGCAGCTGCCACCACAGCACTGTGTGACTACAGGTAAGCTGTGGCAGCCATTTTATGGCTGACTCTGACTCTTGTGGCAGCCATTTTGTGGCTGGGCCCACCATGTTGTGTCAGAATTCCAGTGGTGCCCACAGGCTCAGAAAGGCTGGGGACCCCTGGGCAGTGTTCCCTCTAAGCTGAGTTAGTGTGAGCTAGCTCAGTTTTTTAGCTTCCGGCTCACACATTTTTGTCTTAGCTCAGGAAGGAGGGCTCCAGAACAAACTAATCTATGCAGTAACCAAATTGCTTGCTCACAACTTTAATGACAGTAGCTCACAAAGAAGAATTTTTGCTCACAAGACCCCACAGCTTAGAGGGAACATTGACCCTGGGGTACATGGTCTCAAGATCAACAGCACCTCAGGTAGCTAGGCAAGACAAAAACTCTGGGACTGGGGCTGGTAGACAGTGCTAGGCTGGACGGGCCAGTGGTCTGAAAGTCTTCAGGTGTTACTGCCTAAGCAATACATCTTTTCTCTGAAGTCCCAGACGTAGTCCATTGCTTAATGGAAACAGCAAGCTTCCAGTGACAAATCCTCACTCATGCAAAGAGCCCTTGAAATGTGACCCAACAGGATTTATATTTCACTTCCAGCTGAACTGGGTCTTTGGCAGAATTTGCATCCACAAAAGCAGATTATTCCTGTGGAGCTTACTTCCATAACTGCCCGGGTGATTTTTATGCATCCATCCCAGCATATATAAAAAGGAGAACCAAATTCACCTGTACTAACCAAAGAAAAGGGGGAGGGGGGATACCTGAACAGAGAAGCTGAAGCCTGGACTCTGAGAAGAACCTTCCAACTCATTCTGAGGGACAGACACTGTTAAGTATTGACTCAATGCCGTCTCGTAAGTAACAGTGAATCAGCTTAATTGCTTTCAAACAGGAACAGTGAAGAACACACAACAACAAACAGTGGAGCAGGGCTCCTTTTAAACTATCCCGGGCTGGTGTAGCCACGCCCTAGAACAGTTATGGACCAATGGCATTACAAAGATAACAACCAATCAGATTAGTTCCCTCCTGAACATTTCTCTGCCTTCTGATTGGGTACATTCCTACATTAGCCAATAGGATTGTTCCAGCTTCCAATCCTTGTCCAGGTCTTAAGCTTAACATGAGATGTAATACAGATAAAGACATAACAGACACATGAAACAACAAAACCTCCCCCTCTCCCAGACCTCCAGGGTAGAGGCCTACAGAGCAGGGCCGTAGCTAACCCCTTCCTTGTGGGGGGGCCCTGGGGAAAGGGAGGGGGCCTGGAGTGTGTGCGCGCACACACACATCACTCGGAAGCGAGACGCAGCTCCACCCCCCGATCCTCTGCTCCCCGGGGGGCTTGGCTGGTGCAGTCAGGATCAGCAGCGGCGCGCCAGCCCGCCTCTCTTCGCCCCCCCCAGACAGCCGATTGTTCCCAATCTGTTTACCATGTGAGGAAAGCCGGGAATATTCTGGGAGGTCCTATTATAATGACCTGAACTTTAGCAATGTGATTGAAAATCAGTGTATTGGCTATTTAGCAAATTGGTGTCCTTTTTTACTGCCTTTGTGTTGGAGAAGAAGAGGCGCCATTTCCTGTGTTCCTGTAGCATCTTCTTAGCAGTAAAGATGTAGGGATCTAGTGCTTAGTTATTTTGCATCCTGTTTACCTTTTCCCCATGTTAGTTTTCTAGTAAACGTTTATATTTTTACAAACATATATATGGACTCAGTGTTTCACTCATTGCTCTGCTAATTTAATCTCTGCTTAACTATATTTTTCCAAAGAACACTCATCAAAGGGTCTGGGCCTTTTCAGTTCAGAAAAAAAGATAACTAAGATTAGACATATGAAAGATTAGACATATGAAAGAAAATACCTTTATACCTAGGATTACCAACCCCCCCCGGGGGCGGAATCAGGCCCGTAGCCTCCATGGGGCCCACGGGGCCCGGCCCCCCTGCTCGTTTTGCGGGCCCCCTCCCTCGGGATCCGCAGCGACGCGCCAGCCCGCCTCCCTTCGCCCTGAGTCAGCCGCGGCAGAAGAGCGGCGGAGCTCAGGGAGGGAGAGAGAGTCCCCGCAGCAGGACCCCCTTGCCCGCGGAGCGCTCGGCCACGCGGCTCCAGGCAGGCAGGCTGAGCGGGCGGGCCGGGGAGGCGCAGGAGGAGCCGGGCAGCAGGGTTCGGCGGGCAGGGGGGCGCGTGCACGTGCCGAGGCGCCTGCTCGCTCGCCTGGTCCTGGCTTTAAAGGAGCCGCGCGCGCGCTGGGCTGCAGGCAGGTGCCGCCGAGTGGCCCGGGCGCGGGAGGAGGGGGCGTCCCAGGGGGCTTCACTCAGGATGGGCGCCCCCTCCTCCCGCGGCGCCCGGGCTACTCGGCGGCGCCTGCCTGCAGCCCAGCGCGCGCGGGGCTGCTTTAAAGCCGGGACCGGGCGAGCGAGCAGGCGCCTTCGGACTCTCTCTCCCTCGCCTAGCTCCCGCCGCTCTTCTGCCACGTCCTGCGCCTCGGGGGCGAAGAGAGGCAGGCTGGCGCGTCGCTGCGGATCCCGATTGTGCCAGCCAAGCCCCCCCCGGGGAGCAGAGGATCGGGAGGGAGGGAGCCGGCAAAACGAGCAGGGGCCCCGGGCCCCGTGGGCCCCATGGAGGCTACGGGCCTGCTACAGAGAAATATCCCAGTGATGTCAATGACCAATCTTTTTTTCCCTGTCAAGTCACAGCTGACTTATGGTAACCCCATAAGGTTTTCAAGGCAAGAGGCATTCAGAGGTGGTTCACCACTGCTGTGTAGCATCACTATGTAGCAACCCTGGACTCTCTTGGTGGTTTCATCCAAATATTAGCTTCTGAGATCTGACAAAGTCAGGCTAGCCAGGGCTAGCCAGTCAGGGCAATGACAAATCGGCCCCTGGAGAATACTGTCCTAGGAGAAAAGTCTCTGAGCTATGGCTGTCAGCAAAGAACTCAACGGGAAGGAGCCCACTCATTTCCTCAGAACATGCACAGGGAGGCAAAACTCTGGCAGGTAGGGTTGCCAAGTCCATCTTCCGCCCCCAGCGGGGGACTTTGGGGGTGTTCCTGGAGGGGGCGGGGCATCACCAACAGGATGACGTCACGTTGGGGATGTCCGCCGCCCCCCTCCCCGCCCACCTGATCTCCACACCAGTTTCCTGCACTTAAAGAAGCCGGCGTTTCCCTTTTAAATACACGGAGCCGGCGTTTCCCCTTTAAGAGCAAAGAGCCGGCGTTTCCGTTTTAAGTGCACGGAGCTGGCATTTCCCTGCAAGCCTGATCTCAAGTGGAGATCGGGCTTGGGAGGAAACGCAGGTCCCATGAACTTAAAGGCAGCCACCCCTCTCTCTCAAGAGAGAAGGGAGAGGGGTGGCTGTGGGTGTTGGGGGCGGGGCTTCCCCCGCCGGCCATCCGGCCGGCAGCGGATAGAACCCCCCCCCAAAAGGGGAACCCCTGGCAAACTGCAGGGGTTGGCAACCCTACTGGCAGGGGAGCCCCTGAGAACCAGTTCCTTGGCTAGAGGTCTAGAACATTCCAGAACTGCTTCTACATAGGAGCAGAATGTCTATGTGTACAAGGGAGATTGGGGGAAAGCCGACAGGAGATGAAAAGTCTCTGGTTCGGGTTGGCTCATCTCAGAGAGATGAGGGGGTACCTGTTGCTTTTCTACAGGGAGGTGGATTGAAATTGTCCACTGAGACCATGGCTAGTGACATGGACTGCCCGACAAGGTCTTGAGATAGCAAGAGGAAGGTTGTAGGCTTAACTTGTATGGGAAATTACAGCTGTTTCTATACAAATGCTAGAAGAGTCCAAGGTAAAATCGGGGAGTTGGAGTGCTTGGTGTTGGAGGGAAAAATAGACATTGTGGGTATTTCAGAAACTTGGTGGGATGAGGAAAATCAGTGGGATACGGTGATTCCCGGTTATATATTATATCGGAAGGATAGGGGGGGAAGGGTTGGAGGTGGGGTGGCTCTGTATGTCAGAGAGGGTATAAAGTCCAGAAAGATCGAGAGGCTAAGAGAATTGGATTCGCTTCTTGAAGTTCTGTGGGTTGAAATAGGGGGGCCAAAAGGAAACTTAACACTGGGAGTTTGTTATCGCCCACCGGATCAAAAGATAGAGGAGGATTATAAAATGATGAATGAATTAAAGATAGCAGCTAGACAAAAACACTGTGTCGTAACAGGTGATTTTAACTACCCACACATTGATTGGGTCAGTATGTGTTCTAGTCGAGAAAAAGAGATTGAGTTTCTAGACACTCTAAATGACTGTGCTATGGAGCAGATGGTCATGGAACCTACCAGGGGAGAGGCGATCCTTGATTTGGTCCTAAGTAACACTCAAGACCTGGTGAGAGATGTAAAAGTGATTGCACCGCTTGGGAACAGTGATCATAATGTTGTTGAGTTCAACATTTGTACAAATAGAGAATTGGCCAAAAAGACTCACACAACCACTTTTAACTTTAAAAGGGGTAATTTTTCTGATATGAGGGGACATGTGGGGAGGAAACTGAAGGGAAAAGTAGAAAGGGTCAAAACCATTGGGGAAGCTTGGAAACTGTTTAAAACTACAATTCTAGAAGCTCAAATAAAATATATTCCGCAGGTTAGGAAAGGCACAAACAGGTATAAGAAAAAGCCTACATGGTTAACAAACAAAGTAATGGAAGCTGTAAAAGGTAAAAAGGATTCCTTTAAGCGGTGGAAAGCTAGTCACAGTGAGGCTGATAAAACAGAACACAGGCTATGGCAAATAAAATGCAAGTCTGTGGTCAGGCAGGCAAAAAGGGAATATGAGGAGCATATAGCAAAAAACGTAAAAACCAACAATAAAACTTTCTTCAAATACATTAGAAACAGGAAACCAGCCAGGGAGGCAGTGGGGCCCTTGGATGACCAAGGGGTAAAAGGAGTACTGAAGGATGATAGGGAAATGGCTGAGAAGCTAAATGCATTTTTTGCCTCCGTCTTCACTGTGGAAGATGAGAGGTGCTTGCCCACTCCAGAGCCGCTGAGTTCGGGAGGGGTGTTGAAAGACCTGAGTCAGATTGAGGTGACGAGAGAGGAGGTCCTAAAACTGATAAACAACTTAAAAACTGATAAATCACCAGGCCCAGATGGCATACATCCAAGAGTTCTGAAAGAACTCAATTGTGAACTTGTGGATCTCCTGACAAAAATATGTAATCTCTCCTTAAAATCAGCCTCCATTCCTGAGGACTGGAAGGTAGCTAATGTCACTCCCATCTTTAAAAAGGGTTCCAGAGGAGATCCGGGAAATTACAGGCCTGTCAGTCTGACGTCGATACCGGGTAAATTGGTGGAAACCATTATTAAGGAAAGAATTAGTAGGCACATAGATGAACAAAACCTATTGAGGCAGACTCAACATGGGTTCTGTAAGGGAAGATCTTGTCTCACTAACCTGTTAATGTTCTTTGAGGGGGTGAACAAACATGTGGACAAGGGGGATCCAATAGATATTGTTTACCTTGACTTCCAGAAAGCTTTTGATAAAGTTCCTCATCAAAGGCTCCTAAGCAAGCTCAAAAATCATGGGATAAAAGGACAAGTCCTTTTATGGATCAAAAACTGGCTAATTAATAGAAAACAGAGAGTGAGTATAAATGGGCAGTTCTCCCAGTGGAGGGGTGTAAGCAGTGGGGTACCACAGGGATCAGTACTTGGTCCACTGCTTTTTAACTTGTTCATTAATGATTTGGAGTTGGGAGTAAGCAGTGAAGTGGCTAAATTTGCGGATGATACGAAGTTGTTCAGGGTGGTGAAAACCAGTGAGGATTGTGAGGCACTCCAAAGGGATCTGTCAAAGTTGGGCGAGTGGGCGTCAACATGGCAAATGGGGTTCAATGTGGCCAAGTGCAAGGTGATGCACATTGGAGCCAAAAATCCTAACTATAAATACACGTTGATGGGGTCTGAACTGGCAGAGACAGATCAAGAGAGAGATCTTGGAGTTGTAGTAGATAACTCACTGAAAATGTCGAGACAGTGTGTGACTGCAATAAAGAAGGCCAATGCTATGCTGGGGATTATTAGGAAGGGTATTGTAAACAGATCAGCCAATATCATAATGCCGCTATATAAATCAATGGTGCGACCTCATCTGGAATACTGTGTGCAATTCTGGTCACCACACCTTAAAAAGGATATTATAGCTTTGGAAAAAGTGCAGAAAAGAGCAACTCGAATGATAAAAGGGTTGGAACACTTTCCCTATGAGGAACGGTTAAGGCGCTTAGGGCTCTTTAGCTTGGAGAAACGACGACTGAGGGGTGACATGATTGAGGTTTATAAGATTATGCATGGGAAAGAGCAGGTAGAGAAAGAGGTACTTTTCTCCCTTTCTCACAATACAAGAACCCGTGGGCACTCCATGAAATTGCTGAGCGGTCGGGTTAGAACGGATAAAAGGAAGTACTTCTTCACCCAAAGAGTGATTAACACTTGGAATTCACTGCCACAGGAAGTGGTGGCAGCTACAAGCATGGACGGCTTCAAAAGGGAATTAGATAAGCATATGGAGCAGAGGTCCATCAGTGGCTATTAGCCACAAGGTATAGATAGGGACTCTGGGGCAAGTGATGCTCTGTCATCTTGGTAGAGTGTTAGACTGGATGGGCCTTCGGCCTGATCCAACATTGGCGTCTCTTATGTTCTTATGGGCAACTACAAAGAAGTTGGGGTGGCTGTTGGAAGAGGTGGAATGCCAGAACCATTCAGACCACCCTGCAGCCCCTCCAATACCTAGAGTTGCAAATTCCAGGTTGGGCAACTTTGGGAGATTTGTGGGTGGTTCCTGGGAGGGTAGGGTTTGGGGAGGGGAGGAACCTCAGAAGGGTATAATGCTATAGAGTCCGCCCTCTCCAAAGCAAATATTTTATCCAGGGGAACTAATCTCTGTAGTCTGCAGAGCAGTTGAAATTCTGGGAAATTCCCCAGGCCACACCTGGAGATTGACAACCCTAAATAATATCTGAATTGCCAGCTGCACCTCCCAGCCAATCACATTTACCCACATGATACCTGAATCCTAGACTTCTTATTTGTAGGGTGGGCAAGCGTGCACCTGGGAAGAACAAGTAAAACAGTCCCTACTTTGATGACATTAGCGCACAATTCACCCTTAGGGGTATGGTACAGGCTCCTCTTTTAAGACGGGTTTGTCCAATTTCAGCATCCTCAGTGTGATATTTCTCTCAGCCAATGTGATAGTTCTCTGTCAAACAGAGAAATTTCTCTCAGTCGGAGTGACCTAAAACTTTAACTCAGAGCAAAGACAGATCTAACATTTTCAGAGTGGTGGAACTAGCAAATAGTTACTAGCACTGTTGTTATCCTCCAAATAAGTAAATCTTTTTGTCCTGAGGCAAGCTCTGAGGGGGGGAAATGCATGTTTTTAATATGGTTCCACTTGAACTGGGACGGGTGGGGACTGGTGTTGTAGTGCCTGTTGGCTAGTGTCTTTGGACTTAAACACATCTCCTTGATCCTTGCAAGTTTGCAGTAAAAAATAAAATAAAAGGTGTCTTACATTTTGATTAGCAGACATGTCCTAGAGCATCCCTCCCAACCCACCCACCCCCAGCATGAAAGGGAAGGGATATGAATGATCTGACAGACTTCCTAGCCATGAGAAACAACCCACCGATTGAGCATTTAGCACACTGATACGTTGACCTTTGACACAAGTCAAAAAGTTGGCTTCACACCACAGGTCAAGTAACTGGTGATGTTACCATCCTAAGAATGCTCCCTTTATCTCCACCCTATGTGACAGGTCAACTGAAGCAGTGGTTAAAAGTTAGGGATGAACTTTTTGTTTTTTAAAAGGTAACCGTTTAAACTATTAGAAAGTCAGTCTTTTAAACATTAACAAGCTCGTAATCTCTTTTTGTGAAGTGATTCCAGGCATGACTCCTTTTTTTGGTATGCCTTGTCTTCAAGACTACGTTTATGTCAATTGTGTGCCAAGCAAAAGATTGCCCTGCACAAAGGGATTGCAGGTGTGTGTGTGTTTCTACTTTTCTGTCATTTAGAAGCATCAGAGGTGTTTGGTCCCTGTGCTTTACCTCAGGCCACCATTACTCCTGGGGCGCGCAAAGCTCCTGCTAGGCAAGGGATGCCAGCCTCCAGGTGGGACCTGGGAATCCCCCAGAATTACAGCTCATCTCCAGACTACAGAGATCAGTTTCCCTGGAGGAAATGGATGCTTTGCAAGGTGGACTTTCTAGCATTGTACCCCACTGAAGTCCCTGTCCTCCCCAGGCTCCATCCCCAAATCTCCAGAAGTGTCCCTGCCTGGGTCTAGCAACCCTACCCCTGGTCAGTGGCCAAGATCTGGATATCCTATGCTTTGTTGTTGTTGTTCAGCCGCACAGTCGAGTCCGACTCTTCGCGACCCCATGGACCAGATCCCGCCAGGCCTTCCGGTCTTGCGCTGTCCTCTGAAGTTGCCTCAATTTCATGTTCGTTGCATCGATGACACTGTCTAACCATCTCATCCTTTGCCGGCCCCGTCTTCTTTGACCTTCAATCTTTCCCAGCATCAGGGTCTTCTCCAGTGAGTGCTCCCTTCTCATTTGGTGGCCAAAGTATTTGAGCTTCGGTTTCATTATCTGGCCTTCCAGGGAACAGTCAGGGTTGATTTCTTTGAGGATTGACTGATTTGATCTTCTTGCAGTCCAAGGGACTCTCAAGAGTCTTCTCCAGCACCATAGTTCAAAAGAATCTATTCTTCGGCGCTCAGCCTTCGGCTATGCTATACTATGCTATGCTAGGCAGGTAAATTCTCAGGATGTGGTACAGCTGCGGCAAGAACAATGTTGACCCTTCCTTCAGCCTGCTCCAACTGTGCACTTGCCTCAATGTGCAGCAATATATAAATGGTAAACGAATTCTAATTGTTTAATATTTTACAACGTCGGGAGGGAAGGCAGCATAGTATAGCCGGATCTCATCAGACACGAATCCACCGATGGCAAGGATCCCTTACTATTTCAATCATTCTTCTTTCTTGCTAGTTGCAATGACCATGCCTCACCCCTAGAGGTCAGTGTAAACCACACTAATCCCCCCCCCCTTTCCCCAATCACTTCCCAGGCCTGCTCTGGTAACTTTAAACAAAACTTGCACGAGCTGCGGCCAGCGAGTTCTTCTGTCATAGTCCTGCCAATGTAGGAAATGGGAGATTTATGGTGGAATGCTTAAAAAAAAACCCTATGAATGGCAGCAGGTCAGATGACCTGCTGGCCTTAACCAGGACTTTTAAACACATTGACTGTAGCTTCCACCTTTTCAGTGATTGTGAGAATGGAACCCACCAGATTGTGGTAGTCCAACGTCAAACTCTTAGTTTCGGGGATGAGTGGAATGGAGTGAGAAGAACACTAGCTGCTCTTGCATTAGAAGGAGGAGGAGGAGGAGGAGATTGGATTTATATCCCACCCTTCACTACCCAAAGGAGCAGGGCATTTTACAATCTCCTTTCCCTTCCCCTCCCCACAACAGACACCCTGTGAAGTAGGGGGGGGGGCTTAGAGAGCTCTTTCGAGAACTGCTCTTGGGAGAACAGCTGTGAGAGAATTTGTGACTCATCCAAGGTCACACCTGCAGCTGCATGTGAAGGAGTGGGGAATCAAACCCGGTTTGCCAAAATTACAGTCCATGCTCCTAACCACTACACCAAACTGGCTTACCCAGATGAACACATGAAGCTGCCTTATATGGAAACAGGCCCTTGGCTGATCACAATCACGGTCAGGATCATTGTCACCTCCAATGGGCAGCAGATTTCTAGGGTCTCTGGTAGAACGGGAGAGAGCAGACACTGTATCCCTGAGCCGCGGCCCCAGCCCAAGCAGCTGAAAGCCTTGGAATAGCACCTGAGTTGGAACTTCTGGTTTCGGCACGTTGATGGTGGGCGTGCTCCTCCGAAGCTCCGGAGAGAGTGGCCCGTTACCCGGCGGCAGGGAGGGAGTCTTGCTGGCTCTAGACTCTCCCCAGAGCCCTTGTAGAGGGCTCTCAGCCTGGGGCACTGTGGGTGCCTCTTCCAAGGCCGAGGCCAAAGGACTGAAGCTCCCCCCTGCCCCTATAGGTCCCGCCACCGCGGTACCATTCTGGGCATGAGACGAGCATACCGGACCAGCAAGCAACAGACCATGTGAAAATAAAAAAAGACTTTCTCTTACCTGATGAAGCAGATCATGAGTACGATGCTAGCCCGGGTGCCCCCAAGAAAAAGCGGAGGGGGGGGGGGCTACCCACCCCTTGAGAAAGACAAATAAGATTTAAAAGCATTACAAAGGGGGCAGAAAGTGGCGGCATTTGAGCAGATTCCTGGTTTCAACTAGCAAAGTTCCAGATTGTTAAAGACATTAGAGCTAATAAACTTTTAAAGACTTAAGTGAACTTTCCCCAAAATATAAACGGTGTCTTATCAGGCTGAAAAGATGGTGGCGAAAGTAAAGATTCAACAAGGAACTACCAGCTCAGCACGTCCGGTCTCCAAACCGGAAGCAAACTTTGACTTTCCAGGCATGCTGGATACTGCATTGAGACCTCTGGTGGCACAGGTGACCAACATCAACAAGACCTTGGAGTCTTTACAAAAACAGCTAAAAGAGCCTAATAAAAGAACAGAAGAAGTGGCAATCAAGACAAAAGCAATTGATCAAAGACTGGAAGTTGTGGGAAAAGAAAGATCTTCAGACAAAACTCAACTTTTGCAGCTACAAATGGAAAAATCTTCATATGTGCTGAGATTTCAGGGTGCGCCAGGAAACAAACCTGAGAATCTAAAAGAAATACTTAGCGAAGAGCTTGCACCAGTGACAGGTATCAAGGCGGAAGTACTACAAAGCTAAATGGATATGGCCTATTGGACATATTCAGAATGTATTAAGAAAAAAACCCTACCTGGTGAAATATATGTCAGATTCTCGAAGAGATCCATAAGAGATACAATACTGAAAGCAACTTCCGGGACTACACTGAAAATAAAAGAAGAAGAGATCAGAATCCTAAAAAGACATTCCATTTGAGATAAGGAAGAAGAGAAAATTATACAAGAACTTAACCACTTATCTACAGGATACGTCCACCACCTACAGATGGATACTACCTGAATGCTTGATATTCAACTATAAAGGCAAAAAAGAAAAGATTGACTCCCTTATTAAAGCAAAGCAGTTTTTGGAAAGACAGCAAGACTCAGAAAAAGGCAAAAAGAACACAGAGGAAGGAGGAGGAGGAGAAGTAGATAGCTTCCAGGACTTGGGAAGTCATGAAACAACCACAGATGGCAGCTCAGAAGTTGAATCTGAATCAGAATTAGGGGAATCAGCACCTAAACAACCTCAGGACTATAAAAGCAAGAAGAAAGGAAAGAAAGGCAAAAAATAGTTTT
Source organism: Gekko japonicus (assembly GCF_001447785.1). Lineage (NCBI taxonomy): Eukaryota > Metazoa > Chordata > Lepidosauria > Squamata > Gekkonidae > Gekko > Gekko japonicus. The sequence goes on from NW_015172573.1 coordinate 431,318, forward strand.
AATCTAAGAAGAAATGTTTATATTACATTACAAATTCTTGCTTTGTTAATAGCTTTAAATTATGCATATTGAGTTTAAGTTAGTGTGTAGTTTGTTAGGCTGTATGTAGAAAATAAACATTATATGAATAGCCTTGCCAACCACCTGGAGAAAAAGCATCCTGCCCTTTAATAGAGGCTTAATGTGTGGATACTGACAGGTGATGCTTTCCATGGCATGGAGGTAAATAATACCACCTGGTCAACAACATCATGTTAAAACTAAAGGGACAAGACACTTTCTCTCTTTCAAGGTAAGTGCCAACCCTACTTGAGATAACTGTTCAAAACACATGGTTAGGGGGGAAAACGATTGAGAATCCACTGCTTCACCCTTCGGTAATAAACCAATGTGATGTGCTGGAGAGAGTCCTTGACCAGTGGGAATTGGGATCAAGTCTCTGTCCACAGGTTGCTTGGCAAAGGTCCTGCCCTGTCCTCCCCCATGGTTCCTACATTAAGCCTATTTTAATTGATTGGTTATGAGTATCCTTTTAATTAGTCTTGAGGGTTTTAATTGATTTGATTAAATTGTTTGGGTCTGGAATAAGGAGAGTCTTGCACTGCTGAGGTGGTGGCAAACACGTTTCAAGGGCTCTTGGAGAAGGAGGGGGAACTTAAAGGTCCTTGGCTGTTAAGAAGAAGAGAAGAGATTGGATTTATACCCCGCCCTTCACTACCCAAGGGAGTCTCAGAGCAGCTGACAAACTCCTTTCCCTTCCCCTCCCCACAACAGACACCCTGTGAGGTAGGTGGGGCTGAGAGAGCTCTTGACAGAAACTGCTCTTTTTCAAGAACAGCTCTTATCAGAACTATGGCTTGCCCAAGGTCATCCGGCAGGTACAAGTGGAGGAGTGGGGAATCAAACCCCGTTCTCCCAGATTAGAGTTCACGCACTTAACCACTACACCAAACTACAAGGGAGAGACCTTACCTTGGTGAGCCAGGAAAAGACACCCTTGCATCTAACCAGGTTACAAAGGTGGGAAATGGGCACCGTACTCTGAGGTGAAAATGGGACTTGCCACCCTGTAGATCTTGAGGGGGCCTTCAGAGTACAAGAAGGGGAAACTTGTTTTTGAGAGTCAAAACTGTCCTTTACTTCTGAGGTCTCCTTGAGAGCGCCAACACAGGCACGTCCCATGTGTTCACCTCTCCGCTCAGAACGCGGCGCCCATTTTGACTCATCGCTCATCATGCCCCAACAGTGTAATTTGGCAAAATGCAAAGATATATATTTCTTTTTCTGTCTCACCAGGGTAAGGCCCCCTTCCCTCAATAGCCCCGTTGTTCCCCTACCGCCTGGCTTGTCCCCGCAGCCCCCGGAATCACCTCAGCTTTGCGGTAACCAGCCATCGACTTTGTTTGACTTGAGATCCAGCCAAGAGGCCTGGACAAGGCGAGGATTGTTGAGAGCTTTGGAGCTGGGAGAAGAGAGGGAAAGAAGTCTCCTGAATCTGGGATTCTGTTACTAGAGCTTCCCTCCTCCCCTGCCGACCGCGTGCTGGGACTATAGAGGCAGATACAGCAGGACTGATATGGTGAATGTGGAGCAAATGCCCCGTGTGTGTCTTATTTGAATCACTGCAAGAGACGCAGAGAAGCTGAAAGACTGACAGATCGGCCCCCTGTTGCATAACAGCACCAGCTACCCACCAATGTGGGGCTAGAGCTCAGTGAGAGAGTATCCCTCTCTCTTCATCACAAAGAGGTACCAGGTCTGGGAAGGACTTTTTGGGCGAGCTGTTGCCAGTCATAACAGACAATACTGGACTAGACAGATTGGCTTGCCATTCTCCAGGGTGGGGCCTGGAAATCTCCCAGAATCACAACTGATCTCCAGATGACAGAGATCAGGACCCCTGGAGAAAATGCCTGCTTTGGGGGGTGGACTCTATGGTATTGTACGCTGCAGGGGTTTCGGGTTGCCAGGTCCTCCCTGGCCACCGGCAGGGGATGAGGAGGTAAGGTTGCCGGATCCAGGCTAGGAAACTCCTGACGATTTGGGGATGGAGCCTGAGGAGGACAGGGACCTCAGCGCCATAGAGTCCTCCTCCCTCCAAAGCATGCATTTTCTCCAGAGAACTGATGTCTGTAGTCTGGAGATGGGCTGTGATTCCAGGGGATCCTCAGGTCCCACCTGGAGGCTGGCACCCCTCCTGAGATCCCTCACCAGGCTCCACCCCCAAATCTCCAGGAATTTCCCAACACTATAGACAGACCAGTGGTCTGACTAAAGCCGCTGGCTTAGGCATGGTGCAGGATTAGGTGGTAATGAGGTGGAAGCAGGGGTCATTTCCTGCAGGAGTGCACAGGAGCGGAGCTCCGGCAGTAAAGAGCCCAGGGGGCGGGCACATGCAACAAGCCCCACCCCCTGCTCCCAGCAGCCCTCAGTCAGAGTAAGAAGCAGCCAGGTAAGTTGCAAAGCTCCCCCTGGCCCCCCAGTCTAAAACAGTCCAGTGGAACCTTTAAGACCAAGTTTTATTCAGGTGCAAGCTCTCCCTCCTCTGCAAGGACAGATCTGCACGTTCCTCTCCCCCCCCCCCCCCAATAGATCCACGACAAAAAAACAGTCCAGTGGAGCCTAAGTGGTGGGTGTTGCCTTCTGACACACTTCCAGTGATGTCAGGGGGTGTGGCATATGTAAATAAGTTATGCTAATGAGTTGTGCTAATGAGCTCCTGCACCTCTTTTTCTGCGAAATGACCCCTGGGTGGAAGAGTACTGAGGTTGTAGAATGGAGCGTACCACTTCATACTGCAAGGGATGGATGATATTTTCCAAAGGTCTCTTCCGTTGACAAATCTCTGAAAGCAGAAAACCAAAATGGGCTGTACTACAGCCTTTCTCCATAGTATCCTAATTTGTATGTGCAGGGAGTTCTAGCAAATGGGAACATTAAAAACATGGCTTTCCACCCCTGCAGCCTGAAGTGGTACTGCCCATTTACCACCTTGACATTCTACCACCTCCTTCTGCTGACTGGGCAGACCAGGCCTAAGTGTTAGAGGGCTTCACCATTATAAGTTGCCAACTCCAGGTTGGGAAATTCCAGAAGATCTGAAGGTGGATCCTGGAGAGGGCACATTTGGGGAGGGAAGGTATCTCAGTGGGGTACAATGCCATAGAGTGTACCAGGGGTCGTTTTGTAGAAAAAGAGCTAGGGGAACTCATTAGCATAATTCATTAGCATATGCCACACCCCCTGACATCAACGGAAGTGTGTCATAAGGCCACACACCCCGACCCCAACGGTCCCGGCCGCCACCGGCGGCCTTGCAGGTCCACTGCCGAGCCCCATGAGGGGCCTGGCAGTGGACCTGCAAGGCCGGCGGGAGTGCAAGGAAGACCCGCAAAGGCCCTCCCTGCCCCAGGCAGGCAGGGGTGGGGAGAGGCAGGGAGGAAGCAACTTACCCTCCCTCTTCTCCTGCCTCCTCCTGGCTGAATGAGGGCCAGAAGCGGGGCGGCCGGAAGCAGGGGGCAGGGCGTCATCATGTGCCCCGCCCCCGTACCTCACCTGGGGGAACTGCGATCCCCCGCGATCCCCCCGAAATGACCTCTGGAGTCTACCCTCCGAAGAAGCCATTTCCTCCAGGGGAACTGATCTCTACAGTCTGAAGATCACTTGTATTTCTAACCTAGGAGATCTCCAGGCCCTAGGTGGAGGTTGGCAATAGGGTTGCCAACTCCGAGTGTAGACATACCTGGAGATCTGAGGGCAGAGCCTGGGTGAGTGGGGTTTAAGGAGGGGGGAGACCTCAGTCGGGTCTAATGCCACGCAGTCCACCTTCCAAAGCAGCCATTTTCTCAAGAAGAAGTAGAATAAATGTTTAAAATATATAAATAATAAAATAAATAAGCTATTTTTGTAGTCTGGGGATCAGTTGTAATTCCAGGAGGTGTCCAGGCCCCACCTGGAGGCTGGCAACCCTACATGGCAACCTTCCTTGCTATGAAAATCCATTCTGCATGCGGGTCCATTGTAGTCTGCAGAAAGGAACCCCTCGAACAAATCACTCAAGATGGATCATAAAACCAGACCACACACTGCAGGGTGTCATGAACTCCAGACCTTTTCATGATACCAGCTTCTACATAGTAAAGTACGGCCCCGGTCACACGGCAAAGTTGCCGCGGGAGAGGCACGGGAGTCCCACGGATTTTCCGGGCGCGATCACACCCCAACATCTGGGAAGCGCAGTGCTCCTGTGGCGAACCTGTGGCTCCCCGCCGAAGGTGCGGATTGAAAAACTAGTACTTATGAGGTACTAGTTTCTGGAAACTGTGGGCCAAGGGCGAGCGTCTGATCGCGTTTCTGGTGGACTTACATGGCATCCGGCGCCCGTCTCCACAGGTTGCGCAACAGCGGCCAACAGCACATGCGCACAAAGAGCGATTGCTAGTGTGATCGCGCGGCACGGCTTCTGTGCCGCGCTGCAGGATACCCGTCTGGTCAGCATCTCCCCCCTAACCACGGGACCTCGACCGGGACATGTGCTTGGGCTGCCGCGCGTTAGTTTCCTCCAGGGCAATTAGCCACGCCTCCCCCCCCCCCCCGGTCTCCCGACTAACATTTTGGCACCTCTGCTGGGGTCAATCTGGACTCAGTAATTGTGCCCCATCATGCACAGGGATACTGCAAAGGATGCTGGGACTCAGTTGTTGGCTCCTGTGGGGCAAGGGCCTAATGCCCATTGCAGTGTTGTAGAAGAGGGTAGGGCTTCTCAGACACGCAGAGCTAAATGAGAGGCAGAGAGATCAAAAGAGGAAGGAACAGGAACTACAAACTCATGTATCGTCTGTCTAGCGGGGGCTCTTGCTCCATCTCTTCCCAAGCCACTCTTTAGATCAGGGGTCCCCAATGTGGTGCTGGTGTGTGCCATGGTGCCTGCCAACACTTTTCCTGGCGCCCACCAAGTGTTTTTAGAAAGTTGCTATTTATTTTCACAGAGGTTAAGACGCTGAGGTGCAGGCTGGAAGGTCTGTAGCCCGGCAGTTCGAGACCCGAGTGCTGCATGACGGAGTGAGCTCCCGTCTCTGGCCCCAGCTCCTGGCAACCTAGCAGTTTGAAAGCAAGAAACTGCAAGTAGATAAATAGGTACCACTTCGGTGGGAAGGTAACAGCGTTCCGTGCGCCTTGGCGTATAGTCATGCGAGCCACATGACCATGGAGAAGTCTTCGGCTCCGCAGGGAAGTCTGTTTTAATGCTGCGAGTCTGCGGCACTACTTCTGCAGTAGGAGCTTTCCCGTGGCATTTCCATTCCTTATCACAAGTCCTCACACATGCTCAGGGAAGACGGCGCATAAGTGAATCCCCCCTCCCCAGAAGAAATTTACTACATTACATCAGTTTCACAGTAAAATGTGAAATCTTAAAAAAAAAATGCAGTGAGAAGTAACGTTGGAACGCAATATAAGTAGCGCAATAACGCTATTGCCTTGGACTATTTAAAAAAAAACAAAGAAAAGAAATGGAAGCAATAAGCTAATTAGCCAGAAACTGTTCCATGGTAACGTGGGGTTGGAGGGTGAGACATGCAAATGTGGAGGGCAGACCTAAGGTTGAAAAACACATGAGAAAGATTTCCCCACTAGGTTGATGCAGGTTCAATGCTGGGATTATGAAAACTTCCTGGAAACAGGATTCGGATGCTGCGCAGCAAGAAGTTGGAAAGTGCGTTATTACGCCTGGGAGGGTGAAATCATCTGCGGAAACCAGGGAAAGCCACAGATGAATAGAAGTGCAGGTGTGGGGAAGTTTGACGCTGTGGAATAGGTCTCAGTCATAATTATAGCAACCAATAGGCCATGAGCCCAGACTTCCCTACCCTACCTCACCTCACCTCACTGATCTTCCAAAGGGCTCAGTTGCTATCCTTCTCTTGACCGCTCTATGCCCTGCTAAGGTTGTGTCTTCCCGAATGTCAACCCCAGATTCCTGTCTGTTACGGAGTACACTGGTTGGGTCTGGGGTCCATGTGCAACACGTCCTGTGCAACAGTCCGTTGTGAATTTCAGGTTCTCCTCAATTACTGTGCATGTGTTGCCCCATTTGGATGGCGACTAATGCATGTGGATAAGCAGCTTCAGCCCCTGCCTCCTGCTCTGGTGTGATTTTCCCACTCTGTAATGGTCCCTTGGGGGCACTATTCAGCCCACTGCGGAAACCCATGCGTACATACCCCTAAGAGACCAAATAGAAGAAGAAAAGGAGATTGGATTTATACCCCGCCCTTCACTTAGAGTCTCAGGGCGGCTTACAAACTCCTTTCCCTTCCCCTCCCCACAACAGACACCCTGTGAGGTGGGTGGGGCTGAGAGAACTCTGACACAAATTGCTCTTTCAGGAACACCTGTGCCAGAGCTTGTGACAGACCCAAGGTCACATCAGCAGGTGCAAGTGGGAATCAAACCCGGTTCTCCCAGATTAGAGTCTGCACACTTAACCACTACACCAAACTGGCTCTCACCAAGTCCGCACACTTAACCACTACACCAAATAGCATTCACCAAGTCCATTTCAAGGCAGGAAAATGATGCAGAGTGGTATAAGGCTGAAGTCCCTTTTCCACATGAACCGCAGTCACAAATCTGCACACGTGGCAACTGAGGAGAACCTGTAACTCACATGTGACTATTACACACAGGAGAGATGGCGGAGATCCTGTAGTTCTGTAGTGAGTAATGAGTAGCATTGCCAGCTCTGCATTGGGCAATACCTGAAGATTTGGGGAGTGGAGCCTGGAGAGGGTGAGGTTGGGGAAGGGGAAGGACATCAGCAGGGTATACAATGTCATACAATCCACCCTCCAAAGCAGCCATTTCCCCCCCCCCAGAGGAACTGATCTTGGTAATCTGGAGATCAATTGTAACAGCAGGAGATCTCCAGGTGCCATTAAATTGGCAACCGAGGCACAAACAGCAACTAAATGCAGTCTCCGGGTGCCCCAATATACTACTCACTATATTCTTACCATCTGGTGTCACTGTTTAGGCAGAGACCGATTCATCTAAAAGAACACAAATCACGTATCTGTTGCCTCCCGATAGCGTTAGAATCCAGATTAAAGACTAAAAATTCAAAACCAGACAGTTGGGATGCCCCGAGACTTCCCTTTTAGGGACTTGCTTTACTAGCAGGGAACTTTCTAGCAGGTCGGAGCTGCTGCCATTCCCCTCGGTGACTCTGCTTGATGGAAGTGTACTTTGGTCCCAAGCCTGGAATGCCGTGGGTATTTCTCCAGGCCTGGTTCCAGGGTTTTAGGGTGCCCCCAGTAATAAGCGAGCAGAAGGACCCTCCCCTAATGCCATTGCAAACTGCTGATTCTCAAAACTCAGGAGGAGGGGGATTACATCTAATTTGCACGTAGAAAGCCAAAGAAAGGTTAATCACTGGCATGTTCAACTAACAAAGAGGCCACCACTGAATGATATACCACACAACTGCTTTGATTATTTAAGGCTGTGGGTTGAGTTCCTGACATTTTATGTAAAAGGATTCACATGTAGCAGGGTCAAGAATGATCCCCAAGACATAAGAGGGGGGGAGGCAGTAATGTTGCCAACTTCCAGGTAACTCCTGGAGATCTCCCGCTATTACAATTGATCTCCAGATGACCCAGCTCAGTTCCCCTGGAAAAAATGGCTACTTTGGAGGGTGGACTCTGTGGCATTATACCCTGCTTAGGTCCATCCCTTCCCCAAGCCCCACCTTCTCCAGGATCCACCCCAAAAAACTTCATGTATTTCACAACCCAGAGCTGGCAACCCTAGCAGCTAGAGATGGCCAGGGCTGAAGAAACCCACAGATCTTTTGGACGCAGTGACGTTGCTGAAGCGACTTCGTGCATCTCCCCACTGGAGGAAGTCAACAGAGGTCCTTTCCGCATTTTCCTGCCACTCCAGATTTTCTCAGGTCCTTTCTGCACTTCGATCTCATCCCTGGTTTTATCAGAGTCCCAACTCGCAACACAATACCTTGCATTTATCCCTGGTTATAACAGCATCCGTTTATCCCGGGACAAATGTGGGGTGAAACCGGGGTGACCTCAGTGTAATGTGGAAACAAAAAAATACCCCGAGAAAATTACAGGGGTGAACTCGAGTGTAGTGTAGACTGTAAGTTCGGGAACAGGGTTGAACCAGGGTTCAACAGGGTTCAACCCTGTCCCCGAACAGTCTACACTACACTATTCAATTTCCGATGAGAAGGGCACGGAGGGACAGGAAGCACGAAACACCCGCGCCTCCTGTCCCCTGCCACAAAATTATCTTGTCCAAGAGACAAAGAGAAGGAAAGCGGAGATGGAGACAGCATAATACTGTGAGCCAGATTGAATGACATCGTTAAAGCTGCGGGAGGGGAGGACTAAAATCACATGGGTGCCTCTCCTGCAGGCCGTGGATGTGGCTCAGATTATGTTGGCGATCGCTGTTTGCACGGAGGTCCGTCCAAAGACAACTCAGCAGCTTGTGGAGTGGGAGAAGAAGCCATGTCTGCTACGCATGAGAGGACTCCTTCTTTTCAGGACTCTCCGGCTGTCCCTTCCCCAGATTTCACCCGATGCCTCCGCTCCTTTTTCCTCCCCCACCCTTTTCCCTTCTCTCCCTCCCGTCACATCTGCAAATGGTTTGCTGTGCAAAGAAAATCTGTGTGGTGTGGTGAGCTGGCACCAGACTTTTCCCCCTCCCCCCCCTCCCCACTGGCTCACTGATGAGTCCAAAAAGTTAAGCAAACCCCCGGGCCTTGCAGGGAAGCTGGCCTCTGACTTCATGTTGCGTGTCAACACCTGGCTGATGAAGCTGTATCCACACCGGCAAGTTCCGCCCTCCTCTCTTATTCATGCCTTGCCAACTCCCCCAGCACTGCAACTCCTGTCGAGTGTCTTGGGCTAAACGCAAGCAGGGAGCTCGGAGGGGCACACCATTGTGGGTATGGAGGAGAGAAATCCAAGCAGAAGGACTGGTGATATTCCACACACACACACACACACCCATGACCCGGAAGCAGAAGCAGAGGTCATTTCGGGGGGGATCGCGGGGGATCGCAGTTCCCCTGGGTGAGGTACGGGGGGCGGGGCACATGACGAAGCCCCGCCCCCTGCTTCCGGCCGCCCCGCTTCTGGCCCTCATTCAGCCAGGAGGAGGCAGGAGAAGAGGGAGGGTAAGTTGCTTCCTCCCTGCCTCTCCCCACCCCTGCCTGCCTGGGGCCAGGGAGGGCCTTCGTGGGGCTTCCTTACACTCCCGCCGGCCTTGGGGTGTGGCATATGCTAATGAGTTATGCTAATGAGTCCCCCTAGCTCTTTTTCTACGAAACGACCCCTGAGCAGAAGTATTGTTCATGGAGTACTGGCCTACCCCACTTTTGCCTGTGGTGAGGAAAGCCAGCAGATCCTCGGGTTGTTCTGAAATCTGCTCGACACAGGATTGGCAACTCTGGGTCGGGAAATTCCTGGAGATTTGGGGGGGGGGAGCCTGGGGAGTAGGGTAGCCAACTTCCAGGTGGGTGAGGGTTGGAGACCCCCAGGAATTACATCTGATCTCCAGACTACATAAATGGCTTATTTATGACTTATTTAAAATATTTATTCTACTTCTAGAGACAATGGTTGCTTTGGATAACTGAATGTCATTATAACCTATCGAATGCTCCCTCTAAGCTGTGGAGTCTTTTGAGCAAAAATTCTACTTTGTGAGCTACTGGCATTAAAGTTGTGAGCGAGCGATTTGGCTGCTGCATACATTAGTTTGCTCTGGAGCCCTCCTTCCTGAGCGAAGACAAAAATGTGTGAGCCGGAGGCTGCAAGCTGGCTCACACTAATTCACCTTAAAGGGAACACTGCCAAAGACCCTTCCCTCCCTACACCCCTCTCTCCCAGGCTCCACTTTCAAAATCAGGTACTCCAAAGGTGGAGTGTAGCAATCATTAAAAAAAAAACACAGAATATTTATCACACAGTGTATCAATTAGCAATTAAAAACATTATACATACATATGAAATAAAAGTATATATGATACTTTTATTTCATATGTAATGTTTTTAATTGTTAACTGATACACTGTGTGATAAATATTCTGTTATATTTTTTAACGTTTGCTGCACTCAAACTTTGGAGTAGCTAAATTATTGTTCATGTTGGGTTTGGTTTCCTTTGCTTTTCCCCCCACTCCCAAATCTCCAGGTATTTCCAGACCCAGATTTGACAACCCTAGCAGCGGGGGAGAAAGCTCAGTGGAATATAATGCCATTGGAGTCCACTCTCCAAAGCAGCTTATTTCCTCCAAGGGAAATAGAGTTTCCAGCCCTGGGTCGGGAAATGCCTGGAGATTTTTGGGGTGGAGCCTGGGGAGGGCGGGGTTTGGGGAGGGGTCTCACTGGTATATAATGCCATAGAGCCCACCCTCCAAAGCAGCCATTTTCTCCAGGGGGAACTGATCTGGGTCATATGGAGATTGTGGGAGATCTCGACTCCAAGTGGCTTCTGGAGGTCAGCAACTGTAAAGGGAACCGATTCTGTCATCTGGAGATGTTGGGTTTAGCAAGTTAAAACACTTCAGTAATTACAGAGTTAACTTTTTGTTAGTCAACAGGGAGTCACATGTTTATTGTACCCAATCTGTTGACTAAGTAGTAAAAGCCCCGGAATGCTGTAGGTGGTTCTAGTATAATGACTTGAACTTTAGCCCTGTGATTGGAAATCATGTATTGGCTATTTAGCATATTGAGGGTCCTCTTCCTCTTTTGATGGCTATTTAGCATATTGGGGGTCCTCTTCCTCTTTTGGTGGCTATTTAGCATATTGGGGGTCCTCTTTTGTTTCTTGGTGAAGAATGAGAGGTGCCATTCCTATTGAATCTCTCCAGCTGTCAAGATGTAGGAATCTAGTGTTCTGTTATTTTGCATCCTGTTTACCTTTCACCCATGTTAGCTTTCTAGTGAACTTTTATGTTTTTACAAACATACACACGGACTCGGTCTCTCACTCATTGCTCCGCTGATTTAATCTCTGCGTATCTATATTTTTCTAAGAACACCTAACAGGTTATGTTGCCCAGATTCAGAGATCAGGTGTAATTCTGGGAGATCTCCAAGCCCCATGTGGAGGTTGGCAACTCTAGCTTGAAAAGTGTACTGTGGGACAATAAAAACTGGTTGCTTCCTTCCACAGAGGCAGATTTCGTCCCCCTGCACCTTAGGGCACTTCCTTCTTTCCCCCAGCATTCCTTTTTTTTTTTTTTTAAGCCCCCGGAGGGGAATTTTTTATTATTTTTTCAAATTACAAAAAATTACTACAGAAAAAACAGGAAGGGAGACTAAATATACAGGATAAAGAAAAGATACCCACAACTACCTAAAAACCCAAGAGAGGAGATCTTCATTGGCTTAGTTACCGTAAAAACTTCCCTTCTTTTAAGCATATAACAAACTGAGTCAAAAGTCAAAAATACTTTTTCTTTGTAAAAACTCTTACAACTTCACTGTCTAAAGACACTGCCCCCAAATCATCCCTTTTCATCATCTTCCAAGGCACCATTCAGAGTCCTTCAGCCTTTACTTCTTTTTCCCCCGTCTTTCCCGTAGCTTGTAAGGACTTTTTGCGGCAGCTGCCCCCTTTTCAGATAGAGAGTCCTCTCCGGAAGAACCAGAGTCCAACTCGCCACTAGACTTGCTGTCCTCTTCTTTTTGTTCATCCTCTGATTTTCCCAGCTGAGTCTTCAAAAATTCTTTGGCTTTTACAACAGAGTCAATCTTTTCTTTTTTGTCTTTGATCTTGAAAGTGACTCCTTCTGGAAACAACCATTTATATCCAAATGAATTTGTCTGAAGAAAAAGCACCAACTCTTTGTACTTCTTTCTCCTTTGTCTCACCTCAAATGGAATATCCTTTAGCGGTCTGATAACACTTTCTCCCACTTTCAGGGGGGCTCCAGAAACCGCTTTCAGGATTGCATCCCTCACATGCCTCTTCGAGAGAAGCGAAGAACCATGTTGGCCTTTTCCATTTGTACTTGTAGCATTTGATCTTCCAAAAAAGTTGTCTTCTCTTCCAGCTTTTGTACTTTCTTCTTTACTTTCTGCGTAGTTGCAGCCACTTCCTTCACCTTTTCAGCCTCCTGCTTCATGATTTGTATCAAATTGCCTATCTGTGCTTGTGTTGTGGTTATACTCTGTGTCAACTGTTGACATTTGATCTTTGAAGTTATTCAACTGTTCCAGCAGAGGGCGCATTTACCCTGCTACAGACTTCGCCATCTCACTGGTAGTTTCCGGTTTAGGACTTTCAAGTTTCGATTTCACCAGTCTTTCTTTGTCCTTCTTCCCCGCCATCTTTTTAGTTGTTTACTTTTCTCCGACTTTTCAAAAGTCTCTGAATTTGCACCTGGACGTTAAAACTTGCTTGGGTAAGTGCCTTTATGCAGTTTTCTCCGTGTTCTCTTCCGCTCCCCCCCCCTCTCGCTTAAACGTTAGTGCGATCGGGAGGCGTCCCTCCCCCCGCTCGTTTTTCTCCGGTTCAGTCTAGCAGGGTGGGGAGCTGCCTTTTAAGCTTTAAAACGCCTTGAATTGACTCACGTTCATTGCTGGTCTTGCGACCCCATTTAGAGCTTCATTTTAGATGCTGGATCTCCTGCGCTTGCCCCAGTTAGCGTCACTGGTCCCATTCGGTCTCTCAGCTCGAGGAACCATTGGGACGAAAAGGTGCCTCAATTCTTAGGCATTCCACCCTCGAAGAGGCCACCTCTTGAGAGTTCCTTGGCCAGGGTCCCTTCACAGGGTCCCTGGGGGGTTTGCGAGCCTGCGCACCCTCTCCCCCGGCCAGAGCACAGCCTCACCCCCGAGAGGTACGGGAGGTGAGACTGTTAGCGCGCCGCCATCAACCAGAAGTCACTTTCCCCCAGCATTCCTGAGATATTTCCAAACCCTGCTTGACTATGATCTTTTTGGAAATATCACAGCAAAGCCAGGGTGGCTGCCCTGTAATGTGAAAATCTGGGTCTTTCCCGGTCCCACCCACAATGTTACTGTCACAACTTCTCTTTTAATTTGTGTGGTTAGATATGGTGTGCCTTTAACTTTCTTGTTATTTCTCTCTGGGTATGTAATGATGCCATCAGGAACTTAATTCCAATCTTACGAATTAACCTTTCACAAAGTACTGTCCCCAAGCTCTAAGGCCCAATCTGCATCTGCCGTGTAACACTGCTTTATTCAGCTGTGGCACTGGCTTCCGTTGCCTCCCATTTGGCTCCATATAAAAGTGTGCTGTCTGCATCATGTTTAGGGAGACGGTGCAAGAGAGGGGGGAGGAGCGGTTCTTCCAGGGGTGCCGTAGCTGCGCTGCGCTGCAGGGAGGAAACAGCACCCATGACCCCCCCACAGAAAGTAAAGGGGTTGGCCTGGCTGTCTGGGGGAGGCAGAGGGGGGAGCAGGAAAGCGGGGTAAAAAACACAGAACACCCGGTGGTTGCCAGGCAGGGTGTTCTGGGGACTGCCTCATGAACTAACAAATGGTTCAAGGGTGGGCGTACTTCCAACACACACCCCCCAAAAAAAAACACGATTGCAGAAAAATGTTCCCCGGCTGCTTTTAAACACAGATGTCTGGATTTTCAGCTAACCTGTTTCCTTTGTGACAATTCATGTATCTCCTTAGAAAAGATGGGGTGTGTGTGTTCAGCTCCAGTTGTCTGCTTATCACTCTCAGTGGCTCAGAGGGTGGGGAGGAGCAATTAAACCACCTTCAAACCAAATCCACATAACGCGGTGAGACGCCGTAGTGACCTTAGAGTCGCCACTAAATGGCAATAAAATGATGCGGACAGCTGATGCTGAGGCGAAGCAATACGAGAGCAGATGCGGAATGAGATGCAGACAGAAATTTGTTAGATGATGTGGGGTCGGTGGCACAACGGCAGGAAAGACCAATGCAGATTGGACCTAAGGCTCCTTCGTTGGACTATGTGGTCCTGAAGATGACTGTTGTATTGTGATAGCATATAACTCTAGGTTTCCATAAAACAAAATAAAACTTTATTTGTACAAGAAGCATATCGGTTTCAGATGTTTTGTAATTTGTCTCTTCAGTGAATAAAACTTATTTAATAACGTCCGACTGAGGTATCACACTCTTTCACTTCACCAACACTCCTCACTCTCAGATCCTCCTTTTTCTTCAGAATGTACTTTGTCCAATCTTTATTTTATTTAGCTCAGTTTAATCTTTCACATCTTAACTCAGGTTTCTGGCAGCTTCACTCTCATACCCTTATAATACTTTAAAAATATTAGGTTTTGACACTCTCTAGTCACTAATATGCCCTCTAAAGTATTCTGCTTCCTTTTTAGAATCTTAAATGCTTTTCACAGCACTAATATGGGATTCTGATCAGAAGACTACCTCTCAGACTCTGTAGACTGTGGACTGACTACAACTGACTCTTAACTGCTAACTGCTGACTAAACATACTAACTGACTTTCTGCACACACACTTCTTAGCTCAGTCCATTCGCTCTCAGTCACCAAACGATCACCTCACTCACTCATCCCCCTCTTTCAGCCCCCTTTCTTTTCTGAAACTTACCAGACATTTAAAGAAACACACACTTAAAACTTTAAATCACTACAGTCACCATTTCCCCTGCCCCAGTCCAGGCATTCCCAGTGGCCATTCCCCCTCACACTTCCTTCCTTTCAGGGAGGTTTCAAATCAGTTAACTGACCAAATCACTATAGCATTATAATGAGTTTCCCCCCATTTCACTATGCTTGTAATCTGAATGCTTCCTCTATACAGAATGTGCATTTAATTTTTCCAGTTAAGGCCCTTCTTGCTTTCCAGGCCACGTTGACAGCTTTCACACACATCCACCGGGAGATCACAAGAAGCTTAAAAGTGCTTTCAGAGTCTTATAGAAAACGTTACAGCTGTCATTCTAACTATGAAGTTCCCTGTATTTCTCCTTGAGCGTTCTTAGTGCTAAAAAAAGGAACATGGTGGTAAATAACTCTCGAAAAAGCAGGGCAGAACATCTGAGGCATAGAAAATTCATTCTTCTGAGCATTCAGAATGTACCCGCTGTGCTGACCTCACCCTCACCCCACATGTGACAATGCAGGTAGGCAGGGGATCGCTTGGGAGCATGGGAACAACTTCCTGCAAAGCAGCTAGAGGTATATCCAGGGCAATTTTTTTTAAAAAAAGAAGAGGTGCCGGAACTCTCAAGAGGGAAATGAAATTTTCAATGTGTATGCTGAAAACTCATGAACGTAAACATTTTAAAAAGAATTTTGTCGAAGAGGTTCCGAAACTCTGTTCCAGTGCGTAGCCCCAGAACCACCACCACCACCCTGCGTATATCCAACCTTGAGACGCTGGCTGATCCTTCAGTGATTATTCTAAACACAATAACCTTAGTACTTTTTAGACAGTATAACCACACAGCCTGGGATCCAGGTATCTGCATATATATATCAGTAAAGCTCGTTGTGAAAGCAGGTTATGTACATATTAGGAGTATGTAATAGAAAGGCACAAATGTGGAAGTAAAGTCTCACATACCTTATGTTACACAATACCTGGTGTCCAACCCTCACCTGGAGATTGGCAACAATCGTTCCACAGGAGGGAATGGCTGGTTTGGAGGGTGGAGTCTATGGCATTGTACCTGTCTTAGGTCCCACCCCTCCTCAAACTTCACCCTCTCCAGGCTCCACCCATTAAATCTCCATGAATTTCCCAACCTGGAATTGGCAACCCTATTTCCTTCCCAGCCAAGCATCAACCTGCCATTATCTGCCCCTCTGATTTCAGCTTTCCGTCTCCTCCCCCCTCCTTCCTGGAGATCAGTTGTAATCCTGAGTGATATCCAGCCCTCACCTGGAGATTGGCAACAGTGGTTCCCCAGGAGGGAATGGCTGGTTGGGAGGGTGGAGTTTATGGCATTGTACCTGTCTAAGGTCCCACCCCTCCTCAAACCTCACCCTCTCCAGGCTCCATCCCTCAAATCTCCAGGAAGTTCCCACCTGGAGTTGGCAACCTATCTCCCTCCCAGCCACTCATCAACCTACCTTTATTTCCCCTTCACTCTTCAGCTTCCCATCTCGCCCCCACACCTGCAGCCTCCACTGTGCGCTGAAGCCCTGACTGCCACGTCACATTGGCTGTCATGGGAGGGGGTGCATCTCAGCAGTGTAAAAGGACACAGAGTTCACCATTTTCTCCAGGGGAACTGATCTCTGCCATCTGGAGAGCAGTTGTAATTCTGAGTGATCTCCAGCCCTCACCTGGAGATTGGCAACAATGGTTTCCCAGGAGGAAAATTAGTCTTTCTCTGCAATGGGGAGCAAAGCAGGTTACATCATTCTCCTCTCCCCCTTTTGACTTGCACAACAACCCTGTGAGATAGGTTAGGCTGAAAGTCTGTGACTGGTCCAAAATCACCCACTCAGCTTCTACAGCAAGAACCTGGATCTCAGAGACCCTGCTCCAAAACACTGACTGCTATGCCTAGGGTAGCCAACCTCCAGGTGGAGCCTGAAGATCACCAGCTATCACAACTGAACTCCAGACAACATATCCCCCCCCCCCCCGAAAAAAAAAAGCCTTTGAGAGGGGGGCCTTTGGG
>NW_015172573.1:448025-448487 GCF_001447785.1 Gekko japonicus
AACCCCTGGCTTCAATAGATCCTACCAGAAAATCTCCAGGAATCTCCCCACTTGGAGCCAGCAAGCCTAGTCCGAACTGGCCCCAATGAGTTCCTCATATAGGCCTGCAAAGGGTTTCCTTCCTTTGTCTGAACCAAGCTTGGTTGCCCACTGTGGTGAAACGGGCTCCAGTTTACAGCTCAGCTGTTCGCCTCCCACCCCTGTCCCGTGGGCATATCTCACTCAAGTTCGCTGCTGCCACTCACTGAATTGTCACTGCCTTTATAGAGAGACACTGAGACCCCTCTGGACGAATCTCCCTATTTGGAGATGGAATCCCCAATCTTTGGGTGATCCCTGGAAAGTTGGCAACCCAAGGGTCTGGCCTTTCCTTGCTTCCCTGGGCTACCCCCTCCCTTTGGTATTGTGCAAAGCAGGGGAGACTATGTGGTCAGAGAACAACACAGATTATTAGCCCAAATT
>NW_015172573.1:448923-514691 GCF_001447785.1 Gekko japonicus
TTTGTTACACCTACCAACAGCCACTGAGGGAAAAGTTACTCCCACACAGGAGGCAAGCAGGAGAAGTGTCTTCGTCAAGACAGAAAGCCATTTGCCAGGAATTCTGTCAGGGCAGAGTGGCTGAAAGGGGAGAATTTTTGGTCACAAGACTCCACAGCTTAGAGGGAGCATTGGTAGCAGGTACACACTGGTGGCTGAAAAACTGCCAATGTTGTAAGGCTTGGATGCCTCTGGTCAGACCATGGAGGCACTATAGGTAGGGTGGCCACCAATGCTCCCTCTAAGCTGTGGAGTCTTGTGACCAAAAATTCTACTTTGGTCCCATTCACACAAGGCAATTTGGCCCGGGAGCGGGACAGTTCGGGGGCGGATCAAACCGGCGCGATCACACCACAACATCTGGGAAGCGTCGTGATACCGTCCCCGAACTGGCCCTTTCCCGGGAAAATGCGCCTCAACGTGCAACCACCTACCTCGGTGGTTCAAATGGAAGCGGCGCGGCAAGCATGCTCCGACATGTGCAGTTCGGCCGGCTAGCCGGGGAGAAAAGGCGCCGCGGCCAGGGGATCCGTGGGATCCCGCCGCGGCGTCTCAACGTTGGCGCGGCTTTTAAAAGCCACACCTTAAGAGGCTTTTCCCCTGCCGTGTGGCAGGGGCCTTTGTGAGCTACTGGCATTAAAGCTGTGAGCGAGCGATTTGGCTGCTGGATAAATTAGTTGCTCTGGAGCCATCCTTCCTGAGCTAAGACAAAAATGTGTGAGACGGAGGCTATAAAACTGTGAGCTAGCTCACACTAACTCAGCTTAGAGGGAACACTGGTGGCCACCCTCCAGGTGGGGCCTGGAGATCTCTTGGAATTACAACTGATCTCCAGATGACAAACATCACTTTCCTTGGAGAAAATGGCCTCTTTGGAGGGTGGACTCTATGGCATTATACCCCACTGAGGTCCTTCCCCTCCCCACACCCTTTTCTTTCCAGGCTCCACCGCCAAAATCTCCAGGAATTTCCCAGCCAAGAGTTGGCAAACCCCAACTGTGGCAGCAATGGCAGCACAAGCAGACTTCCTAGATCTGATGAGGCCTGTCGCTTTCTGTCCCCTTTTGCACCCACCACTGCTGACTCAATTAATGTTCCTGAAATGAATTTCTGCACAAAAAAACGCAGACTAAACAAATAACAGAATTCAAATGTGAACTTAAATGTCAAAGTATTTTTCCCAAAATTTCCTTTGGAAATTCTGTCTCGAAGGACCCTAAGAATGAAATATCAGTTTGCACTGGTTCATTCAAAGATAAGTAATTCAAGAATCTTTAACTGGGGGCGGGGAATCATCTTGTTAAAATCTGATCCCACCTTGCTACCAATTTTATTGTTTATTGTTTTTATGATTTTAATGTGATTTTATTGTAATGATTCTTTGACTAGATTTGTTGTGATCTGCCCTGAGCCTGTTTGGGGAGGGCGGAATAAAAATCCCACAAATAAATGACTTCAGATTCTGTGCCTGCCTTACGCACCATTCTTTTTCCCTCGGTGTATTTATTCTGTAACTACAATTTTAAAAGCACACTTTTCTAAATTGGGGTGGAATGTCACTTCTGATGTGTGGGGAGGGGTGCCCAACGCTTTAAAAAATTTTTATGCGATTTCCCTATTACAGCTGCAAAGTAGTATCCAGCAAGCACCTTTCCTTTAAATCCTAGTGGTTCAGGTTTTGCTCATGCATTTTAGCATTAGTTTGTTGAATGACAGGGAAAAAGAACACAGCCAAAGGTGGAAAACCCACTGTTGAAACTAACCAGACTTTTTCTGAAACTGACAAGCAGCTGAAGCCCCATATTCCATATTGCCCAGCAATATTTGTTTGTTTGTTTGTTTATAATTTCAATTTCCCTTCCCTGAATTCACAGAGCTCAGGGTGGCTGATAACAAAAAATACAATATAAAATCCAGGAATAAATAGTTAAAAGTTAAAAATAACATCAGATGGCTTCAGAAGGAATATGTATAACTGACTGGCAGCAGTGAGAGAAACCAGGGTGGGGTAGTGGAAGGGATTGCCAGATAAGGTGGAACATATTATGGGGGAACACGTTGTGTTCTATGATTCTATGATCCTGCACTGAGCAGGGAGTTGGACTAGATGGCCTGCAGGGCTATTTTTGGGCAGGAACGCACAGGAACGGAGTTCCGGCTGGCTTCAGAACTGGCCACGCCCACTACAGCCAAAACCTCTGCGTGCGTGGCTACAGAGGGAAGGCCTGGAGAGCGACCCCCCCCGGTGACTCCTAGGCGGGCGGCCCGGGGGGGGGCCCTGGAAGGATCGGGGAGGCATTTAAATGCCTCCCTGTGCCTTCCCAGCCACGGGGCGCCCAGGCAAGCCAAGGGAAGGCATGGGGTGTGGCCTAATATGCTAATGAGTTTCTGCTGTTGGGTGTGGCCTATTATGCTAATGAGTTCCTGCTGGGCTTTTTCTACAAAAAAAAGCCCTGATGGCCTGTAAGACCCACTCCAACTCTGTGATGCTATGATTCTGCTCCTATAGTGTAACAAGAAGGGGAAGTATGAAGGCAAGTGTGATAAATGTTTGTTAACTGCAGGTTAGAAAATTACTGGAGATTTTGGGGGAGTAACCTGGGGAGAGCATGGTTTGTGGAGGGGAGGGACCTCAGTAGTGGGGTTGTGAGCTCTGGGTGGGAAATACCCGGAGATTTTGGGGGTGGAGCCTGAGGAGGGTGAGGTTTGGGGAGGGGAGGGGCTTCGAAGGGGTATAATACCATAGAGTTCACCCTCTTAAGCAGCCATTTTTCTCCAGGTGAACTGATCTGCAGATCAGTCGTAATAGTGTGAGATCCCCAGCCCCCACAGTGGAGGTTGGCAACCCTACCAAATGGGGATACGATGCCACAGCCTCTGCCCTACAAAGCTGCTATTTCCCTCGGGGGAACTGATCTCGGTAGTCTGGCGGTTAACTATAATTCCAGGAGGCCAACTTGGAATGCTTTAAAGGGGGAGTGGACCAATTTATGGAGGACTGGGCTATCAGCAGCTACTAATCATGACGGATATCTACTCCCTCCAGTACCAGAGGCAGCATGCCTCTGTATATCAGTTGCTGGAAGGTGCAGGCAGGATAAGGCTGTTGTAGTCTTTCTGTCTGTGGGCTTCCTAGAGGTACCCACGGTTGGTCACTGTGTGAGCAGAATGCTGGACCTGATGGGCCTTTGGCCTGATCTAGCATGGCTCTTATGTTCTTATGAGATCTCCAGGACCCACCTGGAGATTGGCAAACCTATAAAATAGGATTGGCTGGTCCTTACCTCCTGCCAGTGGGGGGTGGGAGGGAGCTCTCTGGGGGTGTAGGGGACATTGCACAGCGATGCTCTGGTTTAAGGGCAAAACTCTATGGTCTTACCATAGAGTTTTACCCTAGAGTTTTGCCCTCATACCAGAGTGTCGTGTGGCGACGTCCCCGATGCGATGGTGTCACTTCCGCATGACTTCATTGCATCAGGATTGTCGCCGCACAATGTCCCTGTTTGGGGGCGGGGCTTCCCCTGCCAGCCAGGTCACTGGTGGTGGGCAGAAGCCTGAAAAATCAGGGGAACCCCCACCCAGACCAGGGGTCTGGCAGCCCTAATACAAAATCCTCCTCTGAGTCCTAGACTTTGGAGGCCTTATGGTCCCCTGAAGCTGCACTGAATCTTCCCCAAGCAGCTGGGGGACAAGGGGCTCTTCAGGCTGCCTCATAAGCACTCCAGGCTTTGAAAGTTGGCCTGAACCAAAGAACTATTTCCAACCGCCACCTCCCTCCCCCTGCCCGTTCCCAATGTGTGAGGATTTATATGTTAATCCATCACCCTCAATGCAGAAGCCAGGAGTAGATTGTCCCCTACGTAATCTCTCTGCCGGGAACCTGCCTTTATGGCAGTTTGGGCCGATATTGGACTATAGATCTCCATCGAGCCGACAGGCCTTTCCACCCCGCGGGCCATGGGTCCGGCTAATGAAATCAAGAGCTGGCACAATGACTTCAAATGTGCCTGAAATAAATTCGATTTGGAAAAATGAAGAAAGTCTGAAGTGAGCTCTTTATAGAAGGGGCGGGGGACTGAGCGAAACGGGCTGGCTTCTGGGAAGGAGGTAATCCGGTTAGGGCCTCGGAGGTGGCTCTGATGTGCTCGGAGAGGCGGACGGGCGTCGTGGCTCGGAGGGAGACGGGTGGTTGGCCAGTTCATGGCTGCGGGTCTCATCTCCGAACTGTGACTGGATTTTCCACCTGCTCTGAGACAAACCCCCACCCCCCATTCCTGTCTGTGCAAACTTTGTGTGGATGGAGAAAAATGGAGGGTTGCTTGCTAGAAGTCGGATTGCCAACCTCCAGGTAGGGCCTGGAAATCTCCTAGAATCCCAGCTGATCTCCAGGTGACAGCTGATCTCCCGTGGAGAAAATGGCATGCTCTGGAGGGTGGATTCTGCGGCCTTATGCCCTGCTTAGGTCCCTCCCTTCCAACCCTCCCCAGGCTCCACCCCCAAATCTCCAGGAATTGCTCAAAGAGGCGCTGTCAACCCTAGCTAGAGGTCACTCTTGGGTGGGCGGCCCACCCAGGTATAAAAATGAGATGTAGGTGTCCATATTAGTGCTTTTTGTGGGCAGATTCAGAAGTTGGAGCAGGAGCATAGTGGGTGGGAGAGGGGTTAAGCACATGGTCTTTGCCCTCTCCCACTTGTTCATTCCTAATTCACCACTATTTTACTACTACCACTACCACTACCACTAGCACTAGTACTACTACTACTACCACTAGTACTACTACTACTATTACTACTAGTAGTACTACTACTAGTAGTAGTTTCCTGCCTTTCTGCCCTTACAAGGGCCACCAAGGCGTCTAACAATTTAAAACATACATGATAAAGTCTCATTTTAAAGCCATTAAAATCAATCTCAACAAGCACACATCATTAAAACAATTAAAAAGAGTTAAAATACTTACAAAATATAGAGACAGCTATTTAAATATTGATTAGGAAGGAGGAATCACTGAGGGAATGCGAAACAAAACAGGAAAGTTTTCACCTTCTGGTGGAAGACAGCAAAAGAAGAGGGCAGAAGAATCTACCTGAGGAAAGAGTAGCTTTCGATTAATCTAGAAGTGGCTTTTCCTAATCTCCGGAGGCTATCAGGATACATTTGTATGTAATGTGTAACTTTGGGCTTTTGTTAAAGATATAAAATATTCCAGCCTTATAGACAAGTTCTTTATGAACATCCTTCCCACTGCTGGCGAATTAAAACTAATACACAACCGAAACCAAGTTTGAGTCCAGTGGCACCTTTAAGAATGACAAAGTTTAATTCTGGGTATAAGATTTTGTGTGCATGCACACTTCTTCAGATACATTGAAACAGACTTCCTCAAGCCTAACATATAGGTACAGAGGAGAAGAGTTGGATTTATACCCCACCCTTCACTACCCAAAGGAGTCTCAAAGTGGCTTACAATCCCTTTCCCTTCCCCTCCCCACAACAGACACCCTGTGAGGTAGGTGGGGCTGAGAGCGCTCTCTCAAGAATTGCCCTTGAAAGAACAGCTCTGAAAGAACTTATGACTGACCCAAGGTCACACCAGCAGCCGAATATGGAGGAGTGGGGAATCAAACCTGGTTCTCCCAGATTAGAGTCTGCACTCCTAACCACTACACCATACTGTCTTGGGGGGGGGGGGTTAGTTGCCAGGAAGGGCTAGTTAGAGTCAAGATGCATAAGTAACTGGGTGATAAGTGTAGCTGAGACTGGATTAAAGCAGTTGGTAAGACTTGTGAATAGCAGCAAATTAGCTGCGGTGGCTCAGAGGTTAAGACACTGAGGCCCTGTCCACACGAGAGGATTAGGGCCGGGAGAGGGACGGAACCTTGGCGAAGCAAACGGGCGCGATCCCACCACAACATCTGGGAAGCTTACCGTCTCCATCCCCGATCTGGCCCTTCCAGTGATGATCCGCACCAAAAAAGAACCACCTACCGAGGTGGTTCTTTTTGAACGGCCGCAGCAACAGTGGCCGTGGGATCGCCGGCGCGTTCTTTCGCCTACATGCGCAGTTCAGCAGACTCCCGTGCCTTTCTCCCCGTCATCTGACCGTGCCGGGGAGCAAATGCACAGCGGCTCAGGGGATCGGTATGATCCCGCCGTCGCGTGCCTATTTAGGTGCGGCTTTTTAAAAGCCGCACTTTGGCCGTCCCTTCTTCCCTTGTGTGGCAGGGGCTGCAGACTTAAAGGTCTGTAGTTTGGCAGTTCGAGACCCGAGTGCTGCGTGATGGAGTGAGCTCCTGTCTCTGCCCCCAGCTCCTGCCAACCTAGCAGTTCGAAAGCAAGAAACTGCAAGTAAATAGGTACCGCTTCGGTGGGAAGGTAACAGCATTCTGTGTGCCTCAGCGTCTAGTCATGCTGGCCACATGACCACAGAGACATCTTCAGACAGCGCTGGCTCTTTGGCTTGGAAATAGAGATGAGCACCGCCCCCTAGAGTCAGATTCGACTGGCTTTCAAGCAAGGGAAACCTTGACCTTTACCTAGCGTACAAATAAAAGAGTTAACAAACAGATGTGAGAACGAAGTTTGAGTCCAGCGGCACTTCTAAGACTAACAAAATTTAATTCCAGGTATAAGCGCAAACTGAGTGATTTAGCATGTCTTTGTATATTTATTTATTATTTATTTCTTCACATTTGTACCCTGCCCTCTATTACTTCTATTCACAGGTTTTACCAACTGCTTTAATCCAATCTCAGCTACACTTATCGTCCAGTTACTTATGCATCTTGACTCTAACTACCCCTTCCTGGCAACCCACCCCACCTATATGTAAGGCTTGAGGAAGTCTGTTTCAATGTATCTGATGAAGTGTGCATGCACACAAAAGCTTATACCCAGAATTAAACTTTGTTGGTCTTAAAGGTGCCACTGGACTTCTGCTGTTTCAAACCAACACCGCTACCCACCTGAATCTACAACCAAAACTAAGCCTTGTTATACATAGAGTTTATTAACTATGTATTAAGTGAAGGTGCTGAGAAACTCATTCATGAAAACCACAGCAAACAGTTCAGTACCACGAGAGCGTGCAGATACAAGATTCACATTTTTCAAATGTTCCCCACAAAAAAATTTGTAGAAATCTAGCATATTCAGGGGAAATCTCCTAGCCTCCCCCTCTCCCTGCTGTGTCTCATTTCTGCGTACAGGGTGGTTGTTGGCATGAACACATGGAACTGCATAATACTAGTCTTGTTCACATGTTACAGTGAGCATGCATATACATACATATTTCTGTTTGTAAGAAAGACCCAGTGCATATTCACTTGATAAATAAGTGAAACCGGGGACCAGTACCTGGATTTATTTAGGTTTAAATCACACATTCAGCTGTACATGCATTGAATGTAAGATAAGAATTCCTCGGCACACATATAAAAAAAAATCAAGGGTATACTGTACACAGATTATATGCCCATTTACTGTAACTGATGAACAGGGCTGTAGAGTCAGAATGTTGGTCCATCAAGGTCAATGTGGCCTACTCTGACTGGCAGTTGCTCACCAGAGTCTTGGGTGGAGGTCTTTCACACTGCCTACTCTTTTTGCTGGAAATCCTGTGGATTGAACTCGGAACCTTCTGCATTCCACACAGATGTTCTACACACAGATACCAAAGCCCCGTCACTTTTTTTATATGACGAGGAAAGAGTTCATAAATATGACTTCTTGCCTGTAGTTTCTAGTGGTGTAGTCCGGGGAAATTGAGCATATTCCCCAGCAAACTATGCGGAATGTTTTTATTTATATAAACACACACACAAACATACACACACACACACACACACATACATACATACTCTGGTAGACTTTATATGGAAAGGCAGTGTGGTGTAGTGGTTAAGACTGGCAAACTCTAATCTGGAGAACCGGGTTTGATTCCCCACTCCTCCTCCACATGCAGCCAGCTGGGTGACCTTGGGCCAGTCACAGTTCTCTCAGAACTCTCTTAGCTCCACCTATCTCATGAAGTGCCTGTTGTACGGAGAGGATGGGAAGGTGATTGTAAGCAACTACAGCCCTAGAGCCAACGTGATATAGTTGTTAAGAGCTGTGGACTCTAATCTGGAGAACTGGGTTTGGTTCCGCATTCCTCCTCCATGTGAAGCCTGGGTGATCTTGGGCCTGTCACAGTTCTCTCAGAACTCCCTCAGCCCCAACTGCCTCGCAAGGTACATATTTTGGAGACAGGAAGGGAAGGTGATTATAAGCCACTACAACCCTAACACTGCAGGAGCTGCGGTGGCTCAAGTGGTTCAGACGCTGAACTGCAGGCTGTGGAAGGTCGGTAGTTCAGCAGTTCGAGACCCGAGTGCGCCGCATGACGAAGTGAGCTCCCGTCTCTAGTTCCAGCTCCTGCCAACCTAGCAGTTCGAAAGCAAGAAATTGCAAGTCGATAAATAGGGACCACTTTGGTGGGAAGGTAATAGCGTTCCGTGCGCCTTGGTGTTTAGTCATGCCGGCCACATGACCACAGAAACGTCTTCGGACAGCGCTGGCTCTTCGGCTTTGAAACGGAGATGAGCACCGCAACCCTAGAGTTGGATTCGACTGGCTTTCAAGCAAGGGAACCTTTACCTTTACCTTACAACCCTAAAGCCAATGTGGTGCAGGGGTTAAGAGTGGCTGACTCTATAAGAGTGTCTCACTCTAACCTGGAGAACCGGGTTTGATTCCCCACTCCTCCTCCACATGAAGCCTGCGGGGTGACCTTGAGCCAGCCACAGTTCTCTCAGAACTCTCTCAGCGTGGGGAGAGGGAGGGAAGGATATTGTAAGCTGCTTTGAGACTCCTTAAGGCAGAGAAAAGTGGGGCATAAAAGCCAACTCTTATTTTCTTATAGCAGAGCTGAGGAATTATGAGAACAAACATAATTCATGAGGTAAACAGATATAAAATGCCCCCACAGTGTCTATTTTATTTGTTTATTAAAACATTTATATCCCGCCTTTCCTCGTGGTTCAAGGTGGCTTCAAATAGTAGCTAAAAAAGCTTTTTGGTTAAAACTAAAAGAAAATAGCAAGCCCCAAATCTTAGCCCACCCTTCAAACTGCCTCGAAAGCCCTAGCAAACATGCAGGCATCTCAGTGCCTCCTGAAGATCTCCCCGGGGGTCAGCTGTGCCATGATTTCCGACGGGCCCTAATCTGAAGTTACAAAACTTTCCCCTTGGTGGTTGGAGAGTGATGGCGGAAGAGCTGTTCGGCTCTCTTAAGTGCCCTGTCTGGGCCATGGTCATCCAAGGGAAAGCTCTATGGTTTTCCCTCAGATGATCATGGCCCTGCCCCCAGCGTGCTCGACGTGGTTGCGTCACTTCCGAGTGATGAGGATGCGGCGCGCGCGTGCTTCAGCCGCCAGCTGGGAGTCCCCCGCTGCGGCGAAGATCGCACTTGGCAACCCTAACCCTAAGTGGTGGGATATTTTATTCCAGCTTCTCACACTTTTCAGGGGGGCCAAAAAGATACTTGTTCTCTGTCATAGGCCCATACCTTCCACAAGTAGGTTTGAGTGACAGCACCTCTACCTTTTCAAGGGCTACAATGAAGCTTTGCGTGAACAATCCAAGTTTTAGATTAGTTATTAAACTGGGTTTCCCCACTTCTTTGATCACACATGCATTCAATGTGGTTTAAATCAATATAACATTGCAAGGTTATTAAAAGCTTTACCAAAAAAAGGAATACATCAGACTATTAAACCCCCCCCCAAAAAACAAGTAATGAAATCCAGCCATCAGAGGACAGAATCAAATAACACATTTTATAACAGAACAAAACAACCAAGGACAGTTCTCAAAACCAACAGACCCCCCCCCAAACTCCAACATCATCCAATATTCCCAACAATCAAAATCCAACAGTTGTAATAACCCCCCATTTATCAACATTTCACTCAGATGGAAAGCCTAATGAAAAGTGAATGTTTTGATCATCTTTTTAAAGGCCAGAAGGAATGGCACCTTATGTGCTTCATATGGGAGGGAGTTCCATTGTCTCGGTGCCAAAGCTTTGACAACAGTACCACATATGAACACATGAAATTGCCTTGTAATGAATGAGACCCTTGGTCCATCAAGCTCAGTATTGTACACAAGAACATAAGAGCAGCCATGTTGGATCACGCCAACACTCCAAGTCACACAGTCCAACACTCCAAGTCACACAGTGGCCAAAAACCAGGTGCCATCAGGAGGTCCACTAACTTGGTCAGCCCTCCCACTATTGCCCCCTACAACACCAAAAACATAGAGCATCACTGCCCCACTGTCTACTCAGACTGGCAGCAGCTCTCCAGTGTCTCAGGCAGAAGTTTTTTCACATCACCTACCACCTGATCTTTTTTGCTGGAGATGCCAGAGATTGAACCTGGGACCTTCCACATGCCAAGCAGGTGCTCTGCAACTGAGCCGCAGCCCCTCTCCTTGATAATATTAAACAAAGAAACACTGTGATAAAATTGGCAATATTTAATGATTCTTATGAACATCAATGTGTGTGTCTATTAAGACTGTTACAATATTGCTTAGGAAATTCTGACATTTTCAAGGGAAAGTCCAACATCATCATATCCTCAATGAGCACCCAGTTGTCCACTCATTTCACAAATCCTCCTCAGGAGTAAACCTATAAGGGTGGAAGGTGTCAGCCTCTTGATACAACTTAACTTCTTTTTGATACAGTTTAACCTCTTTTTTTACTTTCTTCAAATTATTGCAGCTTAACTTCTTTTTCATATTATCCTGAAACAAACATGGTTATTTAGAATAGAAAGAGACATGAAGCTGAATGGAATATACTTTTGTTATAATTTTTTAAAAAGATCAATAATTTTTAACTTGAATGATTTTAAACTTACTTCCAGTTCCATTGCAAGTGCTTGAATTACGAGCAAGCCAATTAATTAGTAGTTGCTACTACTAGAAATTAATTAATTGGCTTGCTCCTAATTCTGGAAGTATTCTAAATAACCATGTTTGTTTCAGGATAATATGAAAAAGAAGTTAAGCTACAATAATTTGAAGAAAGTAAAAAGGAGGTTAAACTGTATCAAAAAGAAGCTAAGTTGTATCAAGAGGCTGACACCTTCCACCCTTATAGATTTACTCCTGAGGAGGATTCGTGAAATGAGTGGTCAACCGGGTGCTCAAAGAGGATATGATGATGTTGGACTTTCCCTTGAAAATGTCAGAATTTCCTAAGCAATATTGTAAATGTCTTAATAGATACACAAATTGATGTTCATAAGAATCATTAAATATTGTCAGTTTTATCACAGTGTTTCTTTGTTTGATGGTATGAACCTGTAACTGTGATCCCTTCTTTGCTTTACTCAACCTCTTCTTGATAAGGCTTTGTCAGACCATGACCTCAGTGTACACCGGTAACCTTGCATGGGAGTGGGCAATCCGACACCTATCGAGGTCCTTACCAATTTAGATCTTTAAAGGCCCAAATCAGCTCTTTGAATTGGGCCCCCCAGAGTAAACAAATTGCAGTGAGCAAGACCGGTTGATGTGGCTTAAACGACTCTCCCTAGATGATAAGCGGACAGCCACATTGTGTGTTGATTGCAGGTATCCTTTATTTTTAGGACAACCAGCCAACGAAACAAAAAAACTCCTGGGATTCTTGGTTCTGTATTGACAACATTATTTATAAGTCCACTATTTGCTCTGACATGATACTGTCATTGCCACTTGACTCCAGTATCCATGAGTTATCTTTCTCCCCACCACTGAAATCTGAAACAGCACCCCTTCCTGAAAAGAGTGCTGTGGAAAGGGGAGGGGGTCGAGTAAAGGAAGAGCAGTAATCCCAAAAGAATTGGGATTACTGCCAGGATATCTTCCTCTTTGTAAAGATGAGAGGGAAATGTCCCCTTCCCCACCAACAGCTCCCGTCGACGTTACTCAGCTGTGCTTTAAGGCAAGGCATATAGTCGGCTGTGCTAATTCATCTTTCTCTAATCATCCGTCCCCCCCATATGCAGCTAAGTGGTGGGGGCAGAGAGTCCAAGGCCTGAGGCCATCTCTATAAAATGAAGCCCCTCTCCTCGGGTCTTGATCATTGATTGGGTCAGGGCCTTCCAATGACCCCGGCCATGTCAGTACAGAGAGACTAACCAATATAAATATACAGCATTTTTGCAGGTGGCAACCTCCCTTGGGAACTTCCAGGTAATCCTATTAGCCATTCATTACCTGGGAGGCTCCCGGCAGCCTTGCCGTAATATCTGTTGCCATAAAAAAGACTATCAATCCCTACCTCTTCCTTGCCACAGTACCCTTATGTGTGGCCTGGGGGAACCAGGGCTGAGGAAGGTGGGAACTCTAAACTGTGCCAGCTCCGGTGGCTGAACCTGCAGGGAGATGTTCTACTCCCAGCGTCCAGCATCAGGATATCTGATCTCACTTGGTCTCCAAACAGATTTGACGGAGGTAGAAATATAGGTAGAAATATAGGTCGGCTTTCACCGTCTTGCTGGAGCTTTGTGCAGACTTCCAAGTCATAAAAAGGTAAAGGTTCCCTTGCTCGAACGCCAGTCGAATCCGACTCTAGGGTTGCGGTGCTCATCTCTGTTTCCAAGCCGAAGAGCCAGCGCTGTCCGACGACATTTCCGTGGTCATGTGGCCGTCATGACTAAATGCCAATGCGCACGGAACGCTGTTACCTTCTCACCGAAGTGGTACCTATTTATCTACTCGCAATTTCTTGCTTTTGAACTGCTAGGTTGGCAGGAGCTGGAACTAGAGACGGGAGCTCACTCCGTCTTGCGGCACCCGGGTCTCGAACTGCTGAACTACGTACCTTCCACAGCCTGCAGTTCAGCGTCTTAACCACTTGAGCCACCGCAGCTCGGTATAAACGAAAGAGGAGATAAAGAATGCAAATGTCCAGATCCCTGAGGCCTGCCCACCAAACTGGAAGGTTGCAAAACCACTGTTACCACCCACCCACTGGGCCATGGAGATATCCCAGAATTACAACATGGATCAGTCCCTAGAGTTGCCAGCCTCCAGGTGGGACCTAGAGGGCTCCAGGAATTTTTTTCTGATCTCCAGACAACAGAGATCAGTTTGCCTGGATAAGATTGCTGCTCTGGTGCACTCTAGGGTTGCCAACTCCAGGGTGGGAAATTCCTAGAGATTTTGAGGTGGAGACTGGGGACAGAGGGTTTGGGGAGAGAAAGGGCCTCAGCAGGGTATAAAGCGATTAGAGTCCACCCTCCAGAACAGCCCCTTTCTCCAGGGGAACTGATCTCTGTTGCCTGGGGAACAGTTGCAATTCCAGGAGCAATTTGGGCCGCACCTGGAGGCTGGCAACCCTACAGTGTTCCCTCTAAGCTGAGTTAGTGTGAGCTAGCGCACGGTTTTTTAGCCTCTGGCTCACACATTTTTGTCTTGGCTCAGGAAGGGATGGCTCCGGAGCAAACTCATGTATGCAGTGGCCAAATTGCTGGCTCACGACTTTAATGCCAGTAGCTCACAAAGTAGGATTTTTGCTCACAAGACTCCACAGCTTAGAGGGAGCACTGGCCCTGAATGGCATTATACCCTGCCCTTCCCAGGTTCCTCCCCACAAATCTTCAGCAATCCCCCAGCCCAGGGCTGGTGACCCTCGGTTTCTCTACAACATTTGGAGAGTAAGAGGTGAAGGTGGATTTGAGGCTCAGCAAATGCCGGGCTTCTTCACTCTCCCTGGGATGACGCTTTCTTCTTGAACAAAGATAATGAAAGAGACCTTTTAAAAGCTGCATTGTTCATAGGGATGCAAACTTTGTTTTAAAGAGCAGCTGCTTAAATGATTAAAAACATGTCTGCCATTTAAATGTTAATTATAAACAGCCTCAGATGCAGGGCGGGGGATTCTATGGTTCCTCTCTTTGTAACACAGTCCCTCATTGACCTTATTTGTTTAAACATTATAGTAGTATACAGAAATGGTAAATTAATCCTAATCACTGAAATTTTTCGTAATTTATGTCCCTAACTGCTACTGTTTTGGTTGCCAAGTCCTGCTTAGGAAATTCTTGAAGTTTTGGGGGTGGAGCCTGGAGATGGTCAGCTTTGGGGCGGACAGGGACCTCAGCAGGGTATAATAATGCCATAGAGTCCACCCTCCCAAACAGCCATTTTCTCCAGGGGGATTGATTTGTGAAATCTGGAGATCAGTTGCAGTTCTGGGAGATCTCCAGTCCCCACCTGGAGGTTGGCAATCCTACCAAAGAGATAAGGTTGCCAGATCCCCCAGTGGAGGTGGGGGTCCCCAGTGGGCTGTCCATGCCCCCCAGTGACATCCAAACAATGCTCTGGTATTTGGGAAAAAACTCTATGGTAGAACCTGGTTTTACCATAGAATTTCTGCCCAAATACCAGAGTGTCACCTGGACATCACTGGTGTGATGTCACTTCCTGTGCAACACCAGCAATGAGGTATGGGCATTTCTGTTTCTCCAGGTAAGTCCCCCTGCCAGCCACAGAGTCCAGTACCTAGGGTTGTCAAGTCCAATGCTCCCTCTAAGCCGTGGAGTCCTGTGAGCAAAAATTCTACTTCATGAGCTACTGGCATTAAAGTGGTGAGCAAGCAATTTGGTTCCTGCATAAATGAGTTTGCTCTGGTGCCATCCTTCCTGAGTGAAGACAAAAATGTGTGAGCTGGAGGCTAAAAAACTGTGAGCTAGCTCACACTCACTCAGTTTAAAGGGAACACTGGTCTAGTCCCTGGCCACCAGCAGGGGATGGGAGGTAGAGTTGCCGGATCCAGGTTGGGAAACTTCTAGAGATTTGGGGATGGAGCCTGGGGAGGACAGGGACCTCAGTGGAGTACATTGCCATAGACTCCACCTTCCAAAGCATCCATTTTACCCCGGGGAACTGATCTCTGTAGTATGGAGACGAGCTATAATTCCAGGGGATCCCACCTGGAGGCTGGCATCCCTACCTGTACCTTTTACCAATATACCAATTTGGGTCTTAAAATCAGATTCCCCTCTCCCCATGCTTGCTTTATACATGACTGAGAGGCCCCCGAGTTTTAAAAAAATTGGTCTACCACTGCCTCATCTAGCCTGAGGACAACTGCTTGCCAAAAATAATCAACAGTGAATTTGTGCCCGAGTGGTTAATACGCTGAACTGCAGGCTGTGGAAGGTCGGTAGTTCAGCAGTTCGAGACCCGAGTGTGCCGCATGACGGAGTGAGCTCCCGTCTCTAGTTCCAGCTCCTGCCAACCTAGCAGTTCGAAAGCAAGAAATTGCAAGTAGATAAATAGGTACCACTTCAGTGGGAAGGTAACAGCGTTCCATGTTTAGTCATGCCGGCCACATGACCACGGAAACGTCTTCGGACAGCGCTGGCTCTTCGGCTTTGAAACGGAGATGAGCACCGCAACCCTAGAGTCAGATTCGACTGGCTTTCGAGCAAGGGAAACCTTTACCTTTCCTTTTAAAATTTGAATGATGGACTTTCTGACTTGCCACTCATATGTTTATTTACTATTTTAACTTTTCCCCTTCTAGGTTGTTCCTGTGTGCAGGATTTGTCCAGGAGTCGTCCACGATGGAAGAGAGATGTAAATCCTGAGGTAAAAGGCACAAAAGTCTATTTTCCTCACAGCAGCAGAGGAATCCCAAAGCGAGCCTCACTCAAGCCTCCTGTTGCATCCTAATTCAAGACCTACAGGACAGCTGAATTTTTCTTAACCCTCAACGGTTAAGAAAACGTTGCACGGTCCCTAGCTCAAACTTCTCAGCTTTGCAAAATTAGGGGGGGAAATGCTTCATACCCTGTTAACTAATTTCTGCGGAGGTTAATGTGTTGCACACGTCCTCCAATTTGGGGGTGCTGTTAGGGGCCGAATAGTGAACTTAGATGGGTAGCCAGCTGCCTAGGCTATCGTGCCATCTTTTCTTTTTGTTCTGTGAAACCAGGAAGGGGTTACGTTTCCCCCCAGATGCCAGCCACTGTGGTTTCTTTGCAACACCCACTTGGCCTGTCAGGGAAACTGTGGTCAAATTTCAACGTCACAAGTATGTGCGAGCATCAGAGGCCCATTGCAAAAGACAATGTAGTCATGGAGACACTGTGGACGTCGCTGTCCTCAACTGCTCCTTTGGGGAAACACTCAGTGCCCCCTTGTGGTAGGTAAAAGCACTGCCCTTGCCAAGTAATCATGGAAGCTTCTCTTGGACTTTGGCAGACCCTGTAGTTTATCCTGGCTTCGGAGCTACCAGTCTGGGCTGACGGGAATGTTTTCCAGAATCCCTGGCCTGGAGTTCACAAGCAGAAGCGATTCTGGAATATGCTACCCGGGAATCAAATTTTTTGCTGAGGGCAGTTGTCTCTGTACAATAACTCTTTATTGCACTTGTACAAATTCCTGCTGGGAGCCAGTAATGGTAGAAAGGAATGGTAGTAATGTATTTTGTTTATGACTCTCAATCCATCCCAAATTGGGGTGCAGAGAGGAGGAGGGCAAAGGAGGTAGACTGCCCTGGGGCCCCACAAGCCTGAGCTCCCCCCATACACATTGTTCATAGCATTTAAGATTAGAGGACAAACAGGCTTTAACCTTCTCTGCACTGGCTTACAGCATCAAG
The DNA here is from genome assembly GCF_001447785.1 of Gekko japonicus. Lineage (NCBI taxonomy): Eukaryota > Metazoa > Chordata > Lepidosauria > Squamata > Gekkonidae > Gekko > Gekko japonicus. The sequence continues at coordinate 465,618 of NW_015172573.1, forward strand.
TAACGGGAGTTAAAGACTACGCTTTGTATTCTGGAGTAAGCTTTTATGGGGGAGAGAAGGTGGCATGGTATAGCCTGGTCTCATCAGATCTCAGAAACTAGGCAAGGTGCCCCGTTTTTGTGATTGTACTGGCTCACTAGGTGTAATCCGCCTCGAGTCTCTGTGGGAAAGGTGAACTATAGATAATGTAAACCAATACAAATTTCTATTGCTTTGCCATTACTAACCTGGGTGAGAGAGAATGATTTATTATGCCGTCCTAAATCCATTGTAGGAATTGCGGTGGCTCAAGTGGTTAGGACGCTGAACTGCAGGCTGTGGAAGATCAGTAGTTCAGCAGTTTGAGACCCGGGTGCCTCAAGACGGAGTGAGATCCCGTCTCTAGTTCCAGCTCCTGCCAACCTAGCAGTTCGAAAGCAAGAAATTGCAAGTAGATAAATAGGTACCACTTCGGTGGGAAGGTAACAGCGTTCCGTGCGCCTTGGTGCTTAGTCATGCCGGCCACATGACCACGGAAACGTCTTCGGACAGCGCTGGCTCTTTGGCTTTGAAATGGAGACGAGCACCACAACCCTAGAGTCGGATTCAACTGGCATTCGAGCAAGGGAACCTTTAACTTTTTTAATCCATTGTAGTCAATGGTCTTAGAAGAGCGCAATTCTGCCTGGGGACAACAGAGTGACTAGGCACCCACTGTGCCTGCTAGGCAGAGTTACGCCCTTTTAGGGTGTAAATATCTGTTGTCAAACACCCCCCTCCCCGCAGGGACCACTGTGTAAGTGAGAATTTTAGTTGCCTAGGAAAAGGAGACATTTTCTCTTGTGTGCCTAAACTTTGACCAGATGAGAGGCCCAGTCCCTGAGAATGTCATCCCAGTCTGTTGGGAGACAAAAAAAAAAAAGATGGAAATGTATTGTTATTTTAATTGCCTATACCCAAATGGATAGTAAAACAAACCAAAAAAGTCCCAGCCAAAAATGTGTTTCCCATTGGAACCAACTGACTAAAGAATCCAAATGTACAAACTTGTATAACAAGAAAAACTAAAGGAACGGAACAAAGTTTGACTCTAGTGGCACCTTTAAGTCCAACAAAAGGCGCAATCACACGCACAAGTAGCCACGCCATAGGCGTGAATCCCAGGCGGATTTAAAGGGCACGATCAGACACAAACATCTGGGAAGCGCCCCGCACCTGTCAGCAACCTGTTTTGCTCCACCGCAGAAGTGGAGTAAAAAGACACCAGGAAAAGTCCGGTAGCAAACAGTTTGCTATGAGCCATGGATGGACTTTCCCCTGTCTGACCGCTCCAGTGCGCTCTCATGGCGTCGGGATGGTCTGACTTCCGGTTTCGGCAATCGCCATGGCAGATGCGTTTTCCTGGGGGTCCAGGAGACGCCTGTGGCTGGGAGGGGGCGTGAACATCCGCACCACCCCAGGAGCCCTTGTGTTGGGCTCCTAGCCATGGGGCACTAGAGAGCTCCCTCCCAGCATGTCTAGCTGATGAAGGGGGGCCACTCCAAGCCTTGAAGGTCCTGCCGCGGAGCGTGCCATATGGGGAAGAAATCAGCACACCGGAGCAAGTGTTTGGTGGTCGAGCGAATTTAAACAGAAGCGAAAATATCAATGAAATGTGAGTTACAGTTAAGCAAAAACACCAAGAATTGGTGCAGCCCACCCAGGGAAAGCGAGGGGGGGAGGGGACTCTCCCCCGCTAAGAACTGTTTACAAACGTCACAAAGCTAGAAGAAAGGGGGGCATGCCTTACTAAGCGATCGGAACGGGAATAAAGAGACTGTAATAGCTTACCAAGATTTTGAAGAACTTCCAGAGACTGTAACAAACTTTTAATAAAAAGTAAACAATTCTCAAACATGGCACCTCCTGTGAGGGATCCAAAAGACAAGCAAGCAAAAGTTAAGCTTCCTCCCGGAAGTGACAGCCCTGCAAGATCTGTTCCTAGACAGGACTTAACTGCGGAGCTCCAGAGGATGCTATTGGAGGCACTCCGCCCTCTGCTGGAGCAAGTTACTGCAATTAATAATAAGCTGGATGCACAAGAAGCACAACTGACTGAGAAGAAACAGAAAGCTGAAAAAACGGAGCAGTAGCTAAAAGAAGTTGATGCCAACACAAAAAAGATGAATAAACAACTGAAGGTGTTGGGAAAAAAGAGATTAACTGATGAGACTCATTTGTTACATCTATAAATGGAAAGGGCAAGCTATGTCTTGAGGTTCCAAGTCATTCCGGAACAGAAAGGGTGATGCAGATGTTAAGTGAAGCACTAAGTCCACTGGCAGAGATTAAAGCGGATCAACTTCAAAGCAAAAGTGATACGATCTTTAGATTGTACTCAGAGTTTATCAGAAAAAATAATCTGCCAGGAGAAGTGATAATAAGATTCTCCGGAAGACAAGTTAGAGATCAAATTCTTAAAGCGATCAATGGAATTACCTTGAAAATCAAAGACAATGAGATAAAAATATTAAAAGACATTCTGTTTGAAATAAGAAGGAAGAGAAGGAAATACAGAGACTTGGTTTTATTTTTGCAAAAACACAACGTTTCATTTGTTGTTGTTCAGTCGCACAGTCGAGTCCGACTCTTTGCGACCCCATGGACTAGATCCCGCCAGGCCCTCCTGTCTTCCGCTGTCCTCTGAAGTTTGCTCAGTTTCATGTTCGTTGCATCGATGACACTGTCCATGGCCTTCCAGGGAACAGTCAGGGTTGATTTCTTTGAGGATTGACTGATTTGTTCTTCTTGCAGTCCAAGGGACTCTCAAGAGTCTTCTCCAGCACCATAGTTCAAAAGAATCTATTCTTCGGCGCTCGGCCTTCCTTATAGTCCAACTCTCGCAGCCATACATGACTACTGGGAATACCATTGCTTTGACCATGCGGACTTTTGTTGGCAGGGTGATGTCTCTACTTTTTATCATGCTGTTTAGGTTCGCCATCGCTTTCCTCCCAAGGAGCAGGCGTCTTTTAATTTCATGGCTGCAGTCACAGTCTGCGGTGATCTGGGATCCCAGGAACGTGAAGTCTGTCACTACTTCCACGACTTCCCCTTCTATTTGCCAAGGAGTGATGGGGCCGGATGCCATGATCTTAGTTTTTTTGATGTTGAGCTTCAAGCCCACTTTTGCGCTCTCCTCTTTTACCCTGAGCAAGAGGCTCTTTAGGTCCTCTTCACTTTCTGCCATTAGAGTGGTATCGTCTGCATATCTGAGGTTGTTGATCTTTTCCCCAGCAATCTTAATTCCCGCTTGTGATTCATCCAGGCCAGCATTTCGCATGATGTACTCTGCATATATATTAAATAAGCAAGGTGACAGTATACATCCTTGTCGTACTCCTTTTCCTATGCTGAACCAATCAGTTGTTCCATATCCGGTTCTAACTGTTGCTTCTTGGCCCTTATACAGGTTTCTCAAGAGACATGTGAGGTGGTCTGGTACTCCCATCTCTTTAAGGACCTGCCATAGTTTGTTGTGATCCACACAGTCAAAGGCTTTAGCATAGTCAATGAAGCAGAAGTAGATGTTTTTCTGGTACTCTCTTGCTTTCTCCATAATCCAGCGAATGTTGGCAATTTGATCTCTAGTTCCTCTACCTCTTCGAAACCCAGCTTGTACTTCTGGTAGTTCTCTATCCACGTACTGTTGAAGCCTAGCTTGTAGGATCTTGAGCATGACCTTGCTAGCGTGTGATATGAGTGCAATTGTGTGATAGTTTGAACATTCCTTGGCGTTGCCCTTCTTTGGGATTGGAATGTATACTGACCTTTTCCAATCCTGTGGCCACTGTTGCGTTTTCCAAATTTGCTGGCAAATTGAGTGCAGCACTTTAACAGCATCATCTTTTAAGACTTTGAATAGCTCAGCTGGAATACCATCACCTCCACTAGCTTTGTTGTTAGTAATGTTTTCTAAGGCCCATTTAACTTCACATTCCAGGATGTCTGGCTCGAGGTCAGTGATTATACCATCGTGGTTGTCAAGGACATCGAGGTCTTTCTTGTTTCATACAGATGGACAATACCCAAAGGCATAATCTTCAGATATGCAAATAGCAAAGAAAGGATTGACTCTGTTGAGAAGGTGCACGAGTTTTTGCATCTACACGGTCATCCAGCAGGAGTGGAAGACATTGATGGCTCCAAGGACAGCGAAGAAGAAGGAGAGGCTGCATCTTCCGAAGAGGACTCCGTTTTTAAGCTGGGGGCAGCTGCCCCAAAATCAAGCTACCTTTTGAGGGGAAATAAGGAGAAAAAATAGTTTGTTGTTGTACTCTGGAATTTTCAGGGAATCCCCCCCCCCCCCCGGCCTTTTTTTTTTTTTTTTTTTTTTCTTGAATTTATTTATACTTTTTCCAACAAACAAACAAGTAAATATTAAGCAGATGATCATATTCAATGAAACCTTTCTTAACATATTAGAGCTTAAAGCTAATTTTGTAAATTGTATGTATGACCACCATCTCTTGGGTTTGTAGAGGGTTCTCTTTACTTTCACCCATAGTATGTAATTCCCTACGCTTTTTTCGTTGTAGTTTTCATAGTTTGTAGTTTATAAAAAAGGCAAATTTAAAAAATCCACTTTGGGGGGCTAAAAAAAAGAAAGAAAAAGAACTAGCCTCTTGTCTGGGCCTGAATGTTGTTAGTCAAGGTAAAGGTGTCCCTTGCTTGAAAGCCTGTTGAGTCTGACTCTAGGGTTGCGGTGCTCGTCTCTGTTTCAAAGCCGAAGAGCCAGCGCTGTCCGAAGACGTTTCCGCGGTCATGTGGCCGGCATGACTAAACACCAAGGCGCACGGAACGCTGTTACCTTCCCACCAAAGTGGTACCTATTTATCTACTTGCAATTTCTTGCTTTCGAAGTGCTAGGTTGGCAGGAGCTGGAACTAGAGATGGGAGCTCACTCCATCATGCGGCACACTCGGGTCTCGAACTGCTGAACTACTGACCTTCCACAGCCTGCAGTTCAGCGTCTTAACCACTTGAGCCACCGCAGCTCCCCTGAATGTTGTTAGCTTCACCCAAAATGGCAGCTGCACGTATTGGGAGCATTATGGGTAGTGTGTGCTCCCGTTGGTGGGCTCCCAGTATACGTAGCTGTAATGTCTGAAAAAGGCTTACTACTCCCGTTCTTATAAAGGCTGTATACATCACCACAACAGAGGGAAGGAGAGGGAATGTCTTTTGAAGCCAACCCAATTTTTTCAGCGTTCACGTCAGGCTTTCTGTCCTCTCCTTCCCAACCTTCTTGCAAGTTCAGAAGCAGAGGAAAGGGGATATAGAGAGAAGACAGAGAAACACAGTAGGTGGGGTTAAATCACACTGGGATTAGAATGAATGGCCAAAGAGGAGTCAAGCCCAGGGCTAACAGCAGACGGTCCCATGTGTTAACCACAAGATCTGTCATCCCACAAGCAAAAGACCACAGGTTTGAGTATTGGGGTCAGCAGCTGCCCGAGAGGAGGAAAATAATCCCTTGCATGCTATTTATGTTGGATCACATGTATTCCAGTAGGGAAAGCAGTACAAGCTGCCCAGTGTTATGAGCAGGGTGGTGATTAGGGTTGCCAATCTTGGGAGAGGCATCTGGAGATCTCCCAGAATTGTGACTAAACTCCAGACTACAGAGACCAGTTTTGCTGGAGAAAATGGCTGCTTTGGAGGGTGAACTTTATGGCACCTCCCCTCCTAAACCCTGCTGTTCGCAGACTCCACCCTCACATCTCAAGGAATTTCCCAACCTGAACTTGGCAACCTCATGGTGGTGGAGGGAGATAATGATGTGGGAAAGATACTGGCTATTTGTAGCTTTTCACAATTCCAGCTGTTTACCTCTGGTCATACAAGCTGTGTCACAAGGACAAACTGACAAACTGAGGTGGATAGTGGCCGCACCAGGAGTTAGATTTGGGGCATCATTAAGGATGGCCAAGTGAGAGAGGGACAGCTCTGACCCATGAGGCACAGTTCACACAACTCCCATTATGTCAACAAGGCTTTTACAGAAGACCTGTTCCTCATCTCAGTCCCATTACGCACGCACATCTTACAGCATATTTTCAGAGCAGTAAGCTTTTAATCTTGACTTCGGATCCTGTGCCTGCCTTACACACCATTCTTTTCCCTCCGGTGTATTTATTCTGCAGCTACAATTTTAAAAACACACTTTCTAAATCGGAGTAGAACATGACTTGTGACGTGTTGGGGTGGCATCCAACTTTTAAAAAAACCAAACGCAATTGCCCTGATGCAGTTGCACAGTAGTGTCCAGCAAGCACCTTCCATTTAAATCCTTGTGGTTCAGGTTTTGCACATGTATTTTAGTTAGTTCATTGAATGAAAGTTAACAGAAAGTGAAAAGTACTCGGAAACGTGGAGTGATTCAGCAGAGTACTTTATTAGATCAGGAACAAGACAAAAGACCCCGGCACGCAGGCCGGTATATATACACAGAAACCCGCCACCAAAACACACCCCTTAGTCACCTATAGGTCATTTACAGTGGCCGAGAGTCCCATTGGCTCTCGGCCGCGGACCTAGCCCTCTGGTTGGTGTGGGCCAGGATCCGCTCCGCTATTGTTCTGTGGGAACGAAGCTTTGGGCTTGTGCTTGACCGCATGGCCCAACGGTCGCGCACGTGGTAATGGCGGATACATTACAGAAAGGAACCCAGGCAAGGGGGGGGGGGGAACTGATGTAGAAATCTACAAGACTTTTTTGAAACTGACCAGCAGCTGTGAAGCCTCCTTTTCCATATTGCTGAGCAGTAGGGGATTCTTGGATGTGTTATCAGCCACTGTGAAAAATGAGAATCACATGATCTCACAATATGGGGGAACATGTTGAGTGTATAGGATGCACAGTAGAACCCCCTGACACTGGCATTGCAAGCTGTGATCACTGGCAATGTGAGTGTGTGTATGTGAGAGTGTACCTTTGTAAAGTTAGCTCAAATTCCACCATGCTTTGCACAGGGCTGCAATTTGCATGGGGGAGAAGTCTTCTAGCAGAAGCTCTCGAGAGCTTTTTTAGTCTTGTCCCACTAAATTGGAAAAAAAAGGGGGGGTATTTTCACTGATGCCCTAGCGCAGCTGCATAATAATGCTAATTTCCTCCCCTTCCTTGCAAATTTGCATGATTTTCTCTTTGTGATTCTCTAATTTGATACTGCACACCAATGTTCCCTCTAAGCTGTGGAGACTTGTGAGCAAAAATTCTACTTTGTGAGCTCCTGGCATTAAAGTTGTGGGCAAGCGATTTGGCTACTGCATCAATGAGTCTGCTCTGGAGCCATCGTTCCTGAGCTAAGGCAAAAATGTGTGAGCTGGAGGCTAAACAACTGTGAGCTAGCTCACACTGACTCAGCTTAGAGGGAACACTGCTGCACACTGGTTGTGATCTTGGCTGTTTTCTAGAGCCTGTCCTGTGTGGATTTCACTCTGTCCTCCAAATGGATCAATCCCAAGTGATTCTTAAGTTCAGCGATTTGCAGAAGGTCCATGTGGCTCAACCGCCATTTTCATGTTATCCTTCCAGAGACTGCCAAAATGGTCCCCCCCCCAATCAACTTTGTTCACTAAAGCACGAAAGGGAAAAATGTTTTCAGAGCTTTCGGCTTTCCATCCTAGTGTGTGTGAAAAGTACTCGAAACGTTGAGTGATTTAGCACAGAGTACTTTATTAGATCAAGAACAAGACAGAGAACCCCGGCACGCAGGCCGGTATATATGTCCAGAACCCACCACCAAAACACACCCCCTAGTGACCCTATAGGTTATTTACAGTGGCCGAGAGTCTCATAGGATCTTGGCCGCGGACCTTGCCCTCTGGTTGGTGCGGGCTAGGATCCGCTCAGCTATTGTTCTCCTAGAACGAAGCTTTGGACTTGTGCGCGACCGCATGGCCCAACGGTCGTGCACGTGGCAATGCGGATACATTACAGTGTGTCTCTCTCTTTACATCTCATGTCAATTCCATTCCAGGCTGAGGATCCCCCCCCCCTATTTTGTTTACATGCAGCACTGAAATCTTTTTCCTTTTTCTTTTTGCACTGGGGGCACTGCCATTTGCCTCCTCTCCAATCCCCCTTTCAAGTCAATACTAGCAGGGAACTAAACTTCACACAGTTCCTTTTAAACTTTCCCCCATCATTTAAAAATTTTTATTCAGCAATCCGAGACTAGCAATGGTCTCATATCGCTACACTCATTCCACTTGTCAAAAAAAATAAAAATAAAATAAGGGGGAAATTGAGCTTGTACACTGATGAAGGGGGGAGGATTGCGAAAGGTGCAAAGTGGGTGGAACAACCTCGATGTAGGTGGGAAAGTGACCTTCGAGGGGTGGCAAAAGGGTGCGTGTGTGTGGGGGGGAATCCAAGCGATTCTGTATACCTTTGAATTACCTTCAGCTTGGAAGCAAAACAAGGGGAAAATCGGCATAAAAGCACTCTCAGAAAATCTGGAGAAATAGTGACCAGAAAGTGAACTGAGCACTGAAGGGAGGGAAATCAATGCAAAACGACAAAGAAAACTCAACAGACATGTACAGTGAAAGAGAGGGAAAACACCTGTGCATAATAGGCCCTAGTTACTTAAGAGAGCCAGCATGGTGTTTTGTTTACAGTGCTAGGATCTGGGAGACTTAGGTTTGAGTCTTCAGTCTGCCATGGAAGCAAACTGAATGACGTCGAGCCAGTCACTCTCTCTCAGCCTCAGTGGCATATGTAGCCTGTTTGGTACCCAGGGAGGATAATTTTTTAACACCGCCCTCCTCTTTTCCCCCCTTTTTTCTTTTGACCATCAAGTCACAGCTGACTTAGGGTGACCAATGTTCCCTCTAAGCTGTGGAGTCTTGTGAGCAAAAATTCTACTTTGTGAGCTACTGGCATTAAAGTTGTGAGCGAGCGATTTGGCAGCTGCAAAAATTAGCTTGCTCTGGAGCCATCCTTCCTGAGCTAGGACAAAAATATGTGAGCTGGAGGCTAAAAACTGTGAGCTAGCTCACACTAACTCAGCTTAGAGGGGACACTGATGGTGACCCTGAAGGGTTTTCAAGGCAAGAGACATTCAGAGGTGGTTTGCCACTGCCTGCCTCCACGTTGGCCCTGCTTAGCTTCTGAGACCTGATGAGATCAGGCGACCCTGGGGCTATCCAGGTCAGCCCCCCCCCATACAAAAAAATTATTTTCCCCACTCATGCCATGGAAGCTTGCTGGGTGACCCTGGGCCAGTCACATTACTCTGATTTGGATAGCCCCAAGGTAGTCTGATCTCATCAGATCTCATCTGATCTCAATCTAAGCGGGGCCGACGTGGAGGCTGGCAATGGCCAACCACCTCCAAATGTCTCTTTCCTTGAAAACCCTACAGGGTCGCCATAAGTCAGCTGTGACTTGATGGCAAAAAAAAAATCATGCATCACACCACGAGAGCGATCAGACGGGGGGGGGGAGGGGATTACAACCGTTGTACTCAGGATCAATGTTCCCTCTAAGCTGTGGAGTCTTGTGAGCAAAAATTCTACTATGTGAGCTACTGGCATGAAAGTTGTGAGCGAGCGATTTGGCTCCTGCGTCAATTAGTTTGCTCTGGAGCCGTCCTTCCTGAGCTAAGACAAAAATGTGTGAGCTGGAGGCTAAAAAACTGTGAGCTAGCTCACACTAACTCAGCTTAGGGGAAACACTGCTCAGGATACCACCACTTGGGGACCTAGTGGCAGAATACAACGGTTTAAAGCTCTTTACAACGGTTAGGGACGGAAGGCAGATGTTCGCCGTGTGAACGCCGGTAAGTACACCGATTCCAACCGGCACCTAAACCGTTGTAAATGCCCCGTCTGAACGCACCCCACTTGTGTTCTGAGCAGGCACTTGAGAGGTCTTCTGTTCTCCATTTGGAAGCCCAAGAGCTGACCACCCCAAGCATCTACAAGTCATTTTTAAGAGCTAGAAGCAGGCCTGAAGCTACAGTGGGGCATTTCTGGGGCTCACCCCCTTAATTAAAAGTCCCACCCCACAAATAGCCATGCCAGAAACCTTATTTTTGAGGAGAGACCCTCCCCTGCCTGCTGCTGGCAACGGCCACGATGACAGCACTGTGGCTTGCCCTCAGGCTTCCCTCTCCCTCCCACTGTGGAATTGGGGTGTGTGTGTCATGGGACCCAGGAAAAGACAGCTCAAAGGGCATTTAATTGCCTTCAGAGGGCATTTAAATGCCTTTTGAGTTCGCTTACGCAGGGCAAGAAAGCTTAGAAGAGCATTCAAGAGTGGCCCCTTCAACACATCTCCAACAATCCCCCTTTCTGCCAACCCAGTCCTGCTGTATACCACCTAGGTCATGGTGAGTCTTTCAAAAGCATTCCCATGAGCCTCTGGGGAAAATGTAAATCAATTTAGCCTGAAAGGAAGGGCTAGAAACAGGCTCGAAACCTCCCCCTTTAAAGACAGACATTTAATTAACTGTAATTTGACTGCCCCTTTAAAATTTTAAGTGCCCCTCCAACAACAAAAAATCCTGGCTACGGGTCTGGCTAGGAGTCTGCCATAGTACTAACTTTTACTAACCAATACTAGCCAAAGCATCACAAAACAGTGATTGCAAGCTTCCCCAGACTGGATGTTAAGAAACAAACTACCCCCCCCGAAGAAGGTACCCCCACCTTCTATTGTTTCCAAAGGACTAAAGACAAACCAGAGAATATCTACAGTAGAAACTGAAGGGGGGGCATTTTTTGCAAGCCCAGCAGAACTAGTACAACATACAGAGTGCTCAGCAGTACCAATGCAGTCACAGAGTACTCGGGGGAACCCAGTGCCATTGTGGCAATGCCAGCTGATGTCAAGCACAGAATCACAGTCCAAGCAGGTGGGGGTTGGAAGCCCAGCAGAACCAGTGCAATGTACAGTGCCCAGCAAACCCAATTCCTTCTGTTCATAATATTAACAAAAGTTTGCTACTATACTACTCTTAACTACATTCTGTCACCAAGCAGGATAGGGGGGGCACAGAAAAGTTTGGTGAAAGGAGACAGAAATGAATGAGAAACATGTGGAAAACAGGGAGAGAAATTAAGAGAGGGAAAGGTTATTTTATCTTGCTTCAATATCCTAACTATTGCTTTGCAAGATCTGACTGAGCTGGGTGCAAGGTAGGGAAAAGAGAAAGGCTAGACTTTTTGTTGGGTTTTTTAAAAATTGTATTCAGCAGAGTTAAAAATAGCCTAGCAATGCCAGAGTAAAATAATCAGACTCAGAGTCCATGTGTGTTTAAAATAGAAAAGTTTTACTACATTCTAGCATAGGGAAAGGTAACTGGGAGGAAAATGACAACACAGCTAAACAGCTACATCCTCACTCTACAAAGGACGAGACTAGAAGAGCTCCAATGGCTTCTCTTACACACTTCTTGAGGAACAGAACAAAGACGGGAAGAGGAGCCATAAAATGCTAAAACAGTTTGACACTTTGCTTCCAATCAAACTCTTAGATCAGGTATAGTTTTCCCGGGCTTGCGGTTCTAAACTAGCATTGGCTTATACAAAAGCATGTGATTTCCTGTGACAACACAAACAGTACACTGAGTGTTTTTATCTTGTAACACCCAACACTTTTGGAGAAAATGACCTGCAGGCAGGCAATTACTGTAGCAGCTGTCAGCGTGCTAGCTTGGTTGTATGATCTGTTAAGCAAGTTTGCTTCAGTCTTGGAGAAACGGAAAACTAGCTGATCCCATAACGCTTTTTGCTATGCTCAGACTTCCCTGTGCCCCTAGTAGCTGCAGTTGGAACTACATTTTAAAAACAAGACATTCGGATGGACGCCACATTACCCTAGCTTCAAGGGCCCCCTTTTAAGGGCCTTCCTCAAGCTGCACCCGGGGTGGACTGCACCCCTCATTCTGCCCTTGGTATGCCATGGCTCAGCCTTATCTACTTCATGTGGCTGTTATTGAGAAGATAAAATGGAGTAGAGGACAGTTGATCACTTTGAGTCCCTGTTGGGGAGAAAATTGGGGTATAAATTTCTAAATAAATAAAATAAATGTTAATGAGTTGTGAGGAGAGGGAAGACAGCGCCATTGGGACTGGCTGCCTGAAACATCAAATTGTCTGCGGCTGACCTTAGGTCACACTGTCTACTCTGCCTTCTCCTCATTCTGGCAGATCATCACTGAACAAAGATTCAAACTCAGGCGCCCCTTGTCTATGCTGTTCCATTCTCTGGGCCGTAGGATACCCTCACCAGAACATGGATTTCATTTGCTGCTACAGGAAGGAGTGGGAAATCGCCTTCCCTTCCCCTCCACCTGCTCCACAAATCAACTTAGAACTCTCTTCTGCTGACAACCATGAAGAATTCTCCCACTGAAGAAAGAACAAAACAAACACAACCCTTGTGAAAACAGTAGAGCCAGTGCCATGAATCAGTTAAGCAAAGGGAAGACCAGAGGAATTCATCAAACACAGAAACATAACATTGGAAACTCTAAGCTGGACTCACTCCTCTTTGCTCATGCTGATCTTCTCTGCTCTAGCAGGGCTATAAACCATCTTTATGTGACTTCATGTGACAGGGCATTGTGTTTATGATGATCTTCTAAAGTGATACAGGATTTGTTGCCGATGATTTGAGGGGGAAGAAAAGCTGTTCATCACCTGCGGGGACAGAAAGGTGGTTTTAGATATTTCCTGTATAGGATCTGGGGAGATCCGAGTGCCGCGTGACTGGTCCCAGCTCCTGCCAACCTAGCAGTTCAAAAGCAAGAAATTGCAAGTAGATAAATAGGTACTGCTTCGGTGTTCTGCGCGCCTCGGTGTTTAGTCATGCCGGCCACATGACCACGGATAAGTCTTCGGACAGCGCTGGCTCTTCGGCTTGGAAATGGAGATGAGCACCGCCCCCTAGAGTTGGATTCGACTAGCTTTCGAGCCAGGGAAACCTTTACCATTTCTCTGAGGCATCAGCAGCAGCTACAACTGGGCAAAGGATGCTGGGAAAAGGACCTCAAGAGGATCAAATGAGAGCCACTGTGGTGTAGTGTCCAGAGTGTCAGGTTAGACCCAGGTTTGCATGGAAATTTGCCTGGGACAGTTACTCTCTCTCAGCTTAACTTCATAGGTTGTTGTGAGGATAAAACGGTGGACGGGAGAATTATGTTGAAAGCCACTTTTTGTCTCCCCAGTGTGGAGAAAAATAGGCTATAAATATCTAAATAAATACATAAACATTTGTGTTGTAATGATGCATTGGCAACTATTTTCAGACTTTCTACCTTTAGGGAAATATTTCCACCGTTCCCTTGTGTCTGCCAAGGAACCTCTGTATATCTGCCATGGAACCTATCTGTGCTGCAAAGGATTCTGGGGAATTTCAATGTGTGCTCATTCAGGCACGCATATATGATCTCCCCACTAGGTCATACTGACCCACCAATGTACCCGAGTTCACACCTAACATTTTCCTGTGGTTGCCCATCGCAGGGGAAGTTCAGAAAGCTGTACACAGACTGATTTCCTGTCAGAACCCCTGGTAAACTTCCAAGGAACCCTTCTCTAGAAAGCAGTTTGGAAATCATCGTGAAGGATTTTGTGAGGGTGGTAAAAGCTCTGGCTGTGATTGGCTGAGCTACCCTAATGTCTGGGAAAGGTAAAAGGGAAGTCGATGTGGAAAGGGTTTCCTTTGATTTGAGTGGAAGCATCCGACTTCAGTTGAAAGGTCGTGACTGTTTAGGGTCAGAGGAGTCTGGAAATGGCACTAACGATTGTGCAGTCTTGTTTTTTTCCTGAGACTAGCCGATGTGTTATTAAAACGTTACATTTCCCAACACTCTTTGGACATGAACGTTTCTAAAAATATTTGAAAAACAGGGTTGCAAACTGGCTTTTTTTCAAAAAGAGGACACATCTGCCCTACAAATGTTGAGTGCTTTGGAACCGGTTTGAACAGAGTGGATGCAAAGCGCTCTCAAGTCACAGCCGATTTATGGCGACCACAGCAAGGGGCTTTCTGGGCAAGTGAGGTGGTTTGCCATTACCTTCCTCCACAGAATCTATCTTGGTGGTCTTCCTTCCAAGAGCCAACCCTGCTGAGCTTCCAAGATCAGGCTGTATTGCGCTGCCTTCCCTCCCCAGTTTTAATTAGAGCTTGGAAATTGTACTATTGGGCAAGATAGCTGGGAATTATTTCAGAGGAATCTATCCTGTTCTGCCCCCAGACAGGGGTACATGGGATGAGAAATCATTGCCAGAATAGATCCCAACGACACTCATCGATCAGCAAAGTAGGTAACCATGAATGCGTAGCACGTGGTGAGGTCAAGAACAGGAAACTCCAAGATGGAAAGACATCTGTGAGATTTGCTCTGGGTCATCTGTCTGATCCACTGCTACTCATGTAACATGGTGCCTCTGGCCAGGACTTTCGACCAAAGTTCAAGCCACTATACAGAAGAGCTGAAGAGAAGAGTTCTACAAGCTGAAATATAATGACAAATTTATGCTATTAAGTAAGTTCCTTTACATTGTGTGACTCACTGCTATAAACCATTGACCACAGGTGTGCACAATTCGGTTTGCCATACCTGTGGGGAGAGAAAGGTGGTTTTAGACATTTCCTATATAGGATCTGGGGAGTTCCACACTTCAGGTGGCACCTGGAGATCTCCCACCTTACAATTGATCTCCAGATGACCAAGATTAGGTCCTCTGGAGAAAATGGCTGCTTTGGGAGGTGGACTCTATAGTATTATACCCTGCTGAGTAGAGCTGCCAGCTCCGGGTTGGGAAATACTTGGAGATTTTGGGGGTGGGACCTCAGGAGGGCAGGGTTTGGGGTACGATGCCATAGAATCCACATTCCAAAGTGGCCATTTTCTCCAGGTGAACTGATCTCTGTTGCCTGGAGATCAGTTGCAAAAGCAGGAGATATCCAGTTACCACCTGGAGGTTGGCAACCCTGTTGCTGAGGTCCTTCCTCTCCCAAACCCTGCCCTCCCCAGGCTCCAGCCTCCAAATCTCCCAATATTTCCCAACTCAGAGCTGGCTACTCTACCCTCATGTGGATGAGTGGGTGTTACATTCCGCTACTTTAGTAGAAATTGGGTGCCACAAGTGCTGTGGGAAGTAGAAACAGGGCAAGGGCCACTCAAGACAGAGTTGCTAATACATCTGGGGGGAAAGTCCTCCCCCTTTGACAGAGGTTTAATGTATGGAAATGGGCAGGTGAATCTTTTCATGGCATGGAAGTCAATAACGTCACCTGGTAAACAGAATCTCTTAATTTGGCCCTACTGAATTGACAAACAGGACTCCCTCCGTAGGGTTGCTAGCTCTGTGTTGGAAAATACCTGGAGATTTGGGAGAGTGGAGCCTGGGGAAGGTGGGTTTAGGGAGGGGAGGGACATCAGTGGGGTATAATGTCATACACTCTGCCTTCCTTGTTGTTGTTGATGTTGTTGTTGAGTCTGCCTTCCCAAGTGGCTATTTTCTCCAGGTGAAATATTCTCTGACACTTGGGGTGCGTTCAGACGGGGCATTTGCAACGGAATAGGTGCCGGTTGCACGTAGAACATCTGCCTTCCGTCCCTAACCGTTGCAAAGCCCATTAAACCGTTGTACTCTGCCACTAGGTCCCCAAGTGGTGGCATCCTGAGTACAACGGTTGTAATCTCTGTACCCACCGTCTGATCGCTCTCCACCGTTGAGAAACAACTTCCGTTCGGAAGCCTGAGGCTTACAATTTTCGCCCACCATTTTTTTTTAAAGGTTGCCAATATGCGCTTGGGCGAAGCTTTGCCCTGGCATTTGTTCTAAAAAAAGAAGAAAAGGCCCTTAGTTTAACTTTCCGGAGGAGTCCGGGACTTCAGGAAGGCCAGTTTGGGCTTTAAACTTTAAAGGTAAGTCCTTACCTTTAAACTTTAAATGTAATACGGGGTGTTTTGAGCATGCGCAAAGATCGCCATTCTGTGGATGGCTGCCTATGCGCATGCTCAAATTGAGTTTAAAAAAAAGCAGACGCCCGCAGCATGTGAACAGGCATACAGCGATGGGCTCCGCTGTGAGGGAGGTAAGTGTGATCGTGTTTCAGGCGGCATAAACTGCACCGGTTCCAACCGGTACAGTTTATGCCGGCTGAAACGCCCCGTCTGAACGCACCCTTGGAATCTCCAGGCTGGAGATCAGTTGTAATCCTAGGAGATCTCCAGCCATCACCAGGAGGTTGGCAACCCAATGCCCAGGCCTGTCGGCAGCCTTGTGTCCCAGAGGGTTTATCGCTTCCATTTGATACGAGTAAACAGGGACAGAGCATGAGATTACGGTCTGGCGAATGACAAGTGAGGGCAGGGCTGGAAGGGCCAGGCGGCCGAGGCTACTTCTAATCCTAATCCGTAGGAAGCAATCCCTTTGCCTACAGTTCAGCGAACACATGACCCGATGAGAAGCAGTCGGGCCTTTCCTTTTCTCCAGGAGGAGCAGCATTAATCACCCTGTTGAAAAGTAATTTGAGAAGTGGCCCCGTGAGGCCTGAGAAGTTAGAGGCTGAAGCCAGGAACCTGCCATGTCTCAGTCCCAGCCCCAAGGCCTGCTAACCAGCTGTTCCTCTCCTTCGGGCCAGTGATCTGCTTGGCTTTAATGGGATCTCATAAATCCTGCTGGTGTCACAGGCACACGGCTACACCTCATGCCAAGACAAACACAGCCCGCCACCTTTAACCCTGGCTCATGGGGAGGAGTCCCGGCCTACTTTTGCCCTTTGTAGAACTGGGAACCAAAACGCAACAGAGACTTGCGGAGGCAGAAGAATATCACCACAATGGTATCAGTGCCACTATTTTTTTTTTACATCTACATATATTTATTCAAGATTCCCCTTCCACCATTTCAGCCTGTAAGGAGCCATCTGTGCAGCTTGAAAGAAACACACAATAAGTGAAATGTGTTTCAAACATTCAAAACCCACCCTCCGAACCAATATCTAGAATTTTAACAGCAGTACAATAATAAAACCATTTTGCAACAGACAGCAATTACTATTAGCATCTGGACAGCACCTGGATCAGCAATCGCTAAATGTGCAGCAGAACAAAAGGTTTTTAACCAATTTTCTAAAAAAACCTCAGTAGTTCGGGCCTCTTCCCTTCAGACGGCTGTTCTACGCAAAATTGGCACCACCATGGAAATGGGCCTGCTTTCTGTGATAACATATTTTTGCCCCTGGTAATGAAGACTGAAAAAGGGCCTCTTCAGATGACTGTAAGTCACACAGGAGAAAAGTATTTCCTTAAAGAATGTATCCTTGTAAAAAAAAAAACCCGAGAGAAAAAAGAATGCTCCCTTGTAGTCCTTGTTAATTTATCCAGGAGAAATAACACCACCTGGTCCCATGTGATTTTGAGTACATGGATTAAAATTTCTCCTTCGTGTCCTAGCATGCATTGAACGACTGGAGGGAAATCCATCTTTTCGCTGATGTGCTTGTGAGCGCAACAGGATGATCAGAGGATGGTGAAGGTTAACTAATACGTGTTCTATTACCTCTAGTGAGTACCCTGAAATTGATTTCACACATTTAACTTAAAGCACTTTGGAGCTTCTCTCTCGCGTTTGATGTGCTAGTATGAAATGCAGATTTAATTGCACTTTTGTCTGGTTTGGAAACTGATGGATGGTAGGGTTGTCAACCACCAGGTGGTGGCTGGAGATTTCCTGCTATTACAACTTATCTCCAGGTGCCAGAGACCAGTTCACCTGGAGAAAATGGCTGCTTTGGAAGGTGGACTCTATGGCATTACATCCTGCTGAGGTCCCTCTCCTCCTCCAATCCTGCCCTCCTCAGGGTCCACCCCCCCCCAATTCCCATGTATTTCCCATAGGGCTGCCAATTCCCCCCGGGGGGCGGATTTCCCCCCGCTTTGGAGGCCCGATTTCCGCCCCTGCGGAATCGGGCTCCGGGGGAAACCCCACCCCCGCGTGCACGTCACAGGCAAGTGAAGTCATGATGCCGGGCACGCTGGGGGCGGAGCCACAGCCATTTGAGGCGGAAACTCTATGTTTTCCCCTCAAATGGCAGCCCAGAGTCCCCTGCCGGCGAGGTAAGTCAATTTGGCAACACTAATTTCCCAACCTGCAGCTGGCAGCCCTGGTGGATGAATGCAACCAAAACAAAGGAAGAAAAACACAGCCCTACATGAGAAAGGTTACCAAAAAGGCTGAGTCCAGGGGGGGGGGCTTAAAATATAGCTATGTACATAGTGCTAATGAACAAAATATCATATATAATTTAATTATGCATTCAAAAGTGCTAAAATATTTTAAAACCACAATCCTATGGTTCTTGTTATGTACTGGGCCCGACATCGACGGATCCAGCTTGGGTACACAGAACAATAGACTGTTAGGATCCTGGGAGGATCTGTAACTCTGTAAATAACCTACCACGGGTAGTAGTTGGGTGTGGTGTGTGGTGTTGGTAACGGATTTAAGCAGGGCTTCGGTCCTGCTAGGGTTGTCTTTAGTTTGCGCTGAAATCACAATAAAGCATGAGCTGATCTCAATCGCATGTCGAACCCAGTATATTTCAGTTCTGCATATGAGTACCTAATCCTACTATAAAGACAAATGTACTACCATGTGAATACAGGGTCAAAGGTACAAATTATATCCATATACAAGAACCAAATGGAGCTGCGGTGGCTCAAGTGGTTAAGACGCTGAACTGCAGGCTGTGGAAGGTCAGTAGTTCAGCAGTTCAAGACCCGGGTGCCGCAAGACGGGGTGAGCTCCCGTCTCTAGTTCCAGCTCCTGCCAACCTAGCAGTTCGAAAGCAAGAAATTGCAAGTAGATAAATAGGTACCACTTCGGTGGGAAGGTAACAGCGTTCCGTGCGCCTTGGTGTTTAGTCATGCCGGCCACATGACCACGGAAACGTCTTCGGACAGCGCTGGCTCTTTGGCTTTGAAACGGAGATGAGCACCGCAACCCTAGAGTCGGATTCGACTGGCTTTCGAGCAAGGGAACCTTTACCTTTACCTTACAAGAACCAATACTGCAATGCACTGGGTTCAGATGCGTTGAGTGATCATGTTGGGTATTACAAGTTGAAAACACTCAGTATATCTGGGGTTAAATGTTTGGGTGATTTCCCACAAGCGCTGCTCCGCGCTCACTCTTCTCTTTGGCCCGATGGTATGTGTCAATTTCACACAAGCTGCTGCACGACCGCATTTTGCCCCACAGCTTTGTGCGATTTTCCCCGCTCTACTCAATCCTGCTTTTTGAAGATTGAGTAGACGTGGGGAAAATTGCACGAAGCTGCAGGGCAAAATGCAGCTGCTCAGCAGCTTGTGTGAAATTGACACGTACCATGGGGCAAAAGGGAGGAGTGAACGCGGAGCAGCGCTTGTGGGAAATCACCCTTTGTTTATGTTACAGGAAGTCACATGTTTTTCATGTAACCAATGTTCTTTAGCTGTAGAATACCCGGGAATTTTCTCCCTGATCTAGGAATTTGATTGGGACTAAAGTGTCAAGGTGTATTGGCATTTTATGGCTCTCTTCCCCTCTTTGTTTGGTGTTCTGAAGAAGAAGAAGAGTAGCCATAATCTCACTCTTCTAGTTTTGTCTTTGTAGAGTAAGGATGTAGCAGATTTTGCTCAGTTGTTATTTTCATCCCAGTTACCCTTCCCATGCTAGAATTTAGTAAAAACTTTATATTTTAATCACACATGGACTCTGAGTCTGAATTATTTTATTCCGGGACTGCTGGACTATCTTATCTCTGCTAAATACCATTTTTTCAATAACTCACTATATCACCCAACTTAGTTTATTAAGTGATTCAGTAGTGAGAACAAAGACCAAGACCCCTGGCCGAAGCCAGGTTTTATGCCCAAGAAAATCACACCCAAAACACACCCCATTCCCCGTGATAGGCTATTTACACCAGGTTACCTTTCCAGGTAACACTATTGGGCTATATTAGGATCCAAGCATTCCTACTGGTGTGCTCCTAGGATCCTAGCCTACTTTTGTTATGGATCTCAAGCTCAATACATCACAACTACCAAATGCGTTTCGGCTAAAAGCCTTCCTCAGTGGTAAAATTCAAACTGTATATTTAACAAATATATATATAAAACTCATCATACACAGAATGGAATTAAAATGAGGGGGGGAAGGAGGAAAATAATTATCTATATCTCTGTTAAGCAACAATTTTTAAAAATATTTTTTAAATATTTTAAAATATATGGAACTGGGATAACTACCTTACTCATACTATGTTCACCCGTGGAGTAAGTGGTGATAAATATTCTTGAGATGCAACATGGGTAACTCATCAAGATGTACAATATTTATTCTAAAAAACAAATAAAGCATATCACTAAACAATTGCAAATTAAAGTGTCCTAAATTTTAGAAAAAAGGTATGTAGCTAACGGGGGGGGGGGGGGAGAAACCCCTAAATGGTGCAATATCTACCTACTTAGGCCCAATCTGCAGTGCTCAAAGCTCCAATGGAGTGCTCAGGTACAACTAGAAAAAAATCAGCCATATGGTAGTCCACCCCCCTGAATATATGGAAAAGGTAGGAGTGGGGAAAATGTGATGCAATCATGCAACAGAAGAGAGAGAGAAAAGTGATGACACAGATATAATCAGCAGCAGCTGGGAGAGGAAAACTGCATCAGCCTACTTGCCCTCCTCAACCCAAAAAGCAGCCAAGTCCATGGTACAGGTACAGGACCTCCGTCTTAGATAGATTTAACTTCAGTCGGCTCTGTCGCAACCATCCAGCCACGGCCTGTAACGCCTCATCCACATCTCCAGGAGCCGTATCTGGGCAGCCGTCCATCAGTAGATAGAGCTGGGTGTCATCTGCACACTGGTGACAACCCAGCCCATACCTCCAGATAATCTGGGTGAGGGGGCACACATAGATATTGAATAATACAGGGGAGAGAATTGCTCCCTGCAGCACACCACATCCCAGTAAGTGTCATTGGGATAACTCCCCCCACCCAAGCACCACCCTCTGCCCTTGACCTTGGAGGAAGGAGGTCAGCCACTGCAAGGCAAGCCCCCGTATCCCAGCATCAGCGAGGTGGTGGGTTAGCACATCATGGTCAACCATATCAAACGCTGCCAACAGATCAAGAAGTATCAGCAGCGCTGATCTGCCTCGATCCAGGTGTCTCCGGAGGTCATCTACCAAGGCAACCAACACCGTCTCTGTCCATGGGCGAGGTGAAAGCTGGACTGGAAGGGGTCCAGGATGTTAGCATCCTTCAAGAAGGCCTGAAGCTGCGTTTCCACTGCCCTCTCTATTACCTTACCCAAGAACGGTAGGTTAAACACTGGGTAGTAATTATTAAGGACTGTAGGGTCCAGAGAAAATCTTTTAAGGAGAGGACAAACCACCACGTCCTTCAATCCCCCCGGGAAAGTCCCTACTGAGAGGGACCTTTGCCTTTGCCTTAAAATCAATGTATTTGAAAATTCTTCAATGACCAGAAGTTACTATATTAGATCTTTTTGTTAATTGTAGGTAAAGACTCGATGGCAGCCATGTTGGATACTATTACTTAGCAGTCGGAAGGGCAAGCAACCCCTCTCCCCATGTATGTGGTTTCTGGAGATGCAAGATTTCCAGAAATTTTGAAACCATAGGGGAGAAATGAAATATTGGGGGGAAATTGAAATATGCAATATTTTCTTATAAAATTTAAACTTATTTTACTGCATTAAGAGCACAAAAGGCATAATCTATTACTTAACATATACAATTATACTATATGCCATATTTAGGGAATTTTGAAATACAAATGTCTTCGTTTTTGTTGGGTGTTACAAGTTAAAACACTTCTTCAGTATTTACTGGGTTAATGATGTTTGTTAAATCACATGTTTGTTTGTAACCAATCAGTTTAGAGAGTTAGAAAGCCCAGTAACTTCAGATCTAGTTTGTTGTTCTGATTGGAGACCAAAGTGCCAAGTATTAGCATTTTATGGTTCTTTGTCCTGAGCAAGAAGAAGTTATTCTTCGCTCTCTTCTGCCATGTTCTGTCTAGCTGTAAGGATGTAGGAATATTAGCTCTTTGTTATTTTACATCCCGTGTACCTTTTCCCCATGCTAGGTTGTAGTAAACTTTTATATTTAAACACACCATGGACTCTGCCTCTTTAATACTCTGCTGATTTACTTTAAAATTAAGAATACCCCAATAGTTTTCAATGAAAAACACCCACCCAAAATATACCCAATACTTGAGAGAAAGAGCTGTACCCAATGCTACCTTAGCATGTATATCTTAGTTTTTGCCATCTGAGAGTTGACCGGGGGGTGGCCTGAAAATAGCAGCAAACAAAAGTAAGTATACTATTTGGCCAGAAACAGTGGTTGCTTCCACATGGTAGCAGTTCTTCCTGCAAAGGCATTCAGAGGGACACCGGAGCAGGTGGATAGCAGTTGCACCCGGTACATTGCTGGATTCAGCACCCTGTGCCCACGATTTCCATGTCAATTACATTTAGGCAAATCACATATCCCTGCAATCAGCATAATGCTGAAGTAAACTGATATCCCAATTACTGATTTTTTAAAAGCTCACTGGGGGATGGTGGGGATGGTGGCAGTGTTGGTGTTGTGGCAAGAAAAATGGTGCAAATCTGAAGGGGCCCTGCAAAAATGGCATCTTTCACATTCCCTTAAAAATCCACTTGCATTATCCGATGTTAACGTGGTTTTTTTCTTGTGTTCGGACAACTTCGTCAAGAACCCACCGCTGTCCCATTTCTTCCTCATTCCCCCCACCACCCCCGTTCCTAATAAAACTGGTTTCTCCAGTACTTTTTTTCCCAAAGCAAAATGTATTTGCAAGAAAGCCTCTGTTCATAATCAGAACCAAGTTTTTCACATCGGTGACCTCTCACGCAACCTGCCTGCCAAAACCAGCCCAGAAAGGGCGAGCAGGTTTGGGTGTTTGTTTTTAAATTTGAATCTCAGCAGAGAAACATTTCAACAATGGAAGGTGCCTGTGTTGAAATAAGTAATCATTCCCATTGGGGGGTCACCTTCCTCTTTGCTCTGCCTTATGATTTTGTGTGCATGTGTGTACAGTTTTCTCTCCCTCTCCAGCCTGAGAAAGCCAGGATCATGTCCTCCTCTCACTTTACACAAGAGTAGACATACCAAAGCCAATTGTGCTACTCTCATGCAAGATGTAACAGGTTGTCTCGACTTTTGGCACCTTTCTCCCCAGTGGGAAAAACCCTTCTTTTTTTTTAGAATCATAGAGTTGGAATGGATTCCCAGGGTCATCTAGTCCAACCCCTTGCACAATGAAGGAAGTTCAAAAATACCTCCCCCCACACCCCCAGTGACCCCTGTTCCATGCCCAGAAGATGAAAAAAGACCTCCAGGATCCACGGCCAAACTGACCTGGAGGAAAATTGCTTCCTGGCCCCAAAGTGGCGATCAGTATTTCCCTAGGCGAGTAAGAAAGGGCCACGAGAACTAAGCACTGATGCAACCCTTCCTGCCCTCCCTCTCATGACCTGCCTAAGTCCACAGAATCAGCAGTGCTGTCAGATGGCCAACTGGCCTCTGTCTGAAAACCTCCAAAGAAGGAGAGCCCACCACCTCCCAAGGAAGCCTGTTCCAATGATATATTTGTTACATTCTTTTAATGTTTCCCGTTTAAGAACGTCAGGGGCCAAATGATTGAGCAAACAAATTATCTTTTGTGCTTCAGAGTTGCTGTTTGAGAGCATCCCATGCTCTACACAAGAGTAAACATACTGAAGCCCATGGGGCTACTCTCATGTAAAGTGTTTGCACTCTGCCCACATATTCCAAGGAAGGCAGGCAGAGTGAGCAAGGCTGCTGAAATGCTCAAACACCTTAGCACATGTGCCCCCCCCCAAAAAAAAAACCCGGGGGGGGGGCAGAACCATGAGGGGAAGTCTGAACTGATCCCACTGATAGTGCAATCATCAGAAGCGGCACAACACATGCAAAAACGCAAAAGGCGGCTGCAGTCTGAAAAACGCAGTTTCCCCCAAATTGGGTTTGGGAACGATCGGAGCAAAGCAGGTGGAAACCTAGTGAACGATTAGGGGATCACATCATGTATATGCTGAAACACACACACACACACACACACACACACACACACACACAACCCTGCTCCAGTTTGAATGCCAAACAGGAACAAAACCTTCATGTTGAAGCATTCAGTCTCATACAGCCACAACAGGACCAGCAGCAAATTTGAACATTGGGTCAGCGATCTAGCACTGAAAACACTCATATTATGTCGTCATCATGCACATTACAGAATATACATTGTGGACAAAATTAGTCATATTTAAACAATGAACGTGTCTTTGACATTAAGTTTTATATGTCCAAGGTATACATGGTCGTTAGAACAAAGTCTGAGTCCAGGGGCACCTTTAAGACCCACAAAGTTTTATAAGCTTTTTCATTCAAGCACACTTCCTCAGATATCTGATGGATCATCAGGTACTTTGTGGGTCTCAAAGGTGCCACTGGACTCAAACTTTGTTCTGCTGCTTCAGACCAACGTGGCTACCCCACCTGAATCTACGGTCATAAGAGAGAGAGAAGGTTTTTTTATTGTATTTAGCCATAGGCCGTTACAAACCACAAACAGAGAAGAATGCAATAAAACAGAAAATTGTATAAAATAAAATACAGTCTAAAGCATTGTAAATCCATACAACCGAGGTTATAAACAGTTAATTAATTCACAGCATACCCACTAAAATCAGTATTAGCTAGTTCCCCTAGGAACAGCGTTGGCCCATATTTTCCTTGCAGCCAAGGCAAATAAAGCCATTCTATTGGATACATCGGCATTGGCATCGGCTAGCAAAAATATAATCTTCTCTGGGACTGAATAAAAGCTTAAAACTGATAAAATACCAGATAAACATTTTGACCTAGGTTGGGAATACAATGGACAATCAAAAATGTAATGGGAGAGATCCTCAATAGCAAGAGAGCCACAAATACATAAACGCTGTGCCTTGGGTGTTCTACTATAGCGGCCAACCAATACGGCAATCTACGGTCATAAGATGTTTGTTGGCAACATTTATTTTTAAGAAGCCAGTCTTGCAGAGAGGCGAATAAAAGTGTGTGTTAATTGCGGTTGTCGTTTCTAGCTTATGGTGACCCTATGGATTAATTACCTCTAAAATGGCCTGTCATTAACAGGTCTTGCAAGACTGAGGGCTGTGGCTTCCATACTTCATTAAAAAAAAAATGTCAGCATCACAGTCTAGAAATGACCATACTGTCCAGCTTTGGTTGTTGTTTCCAGATTCTCATTTTTAAAAAATCTTATTGCACCGTGTAGGACCCTTAAAAAGCTCCCAAGCTAGAAGTCAGCTGATGCATTAACCCTTTGTGGCCATGACCCAGCAAAGCTAGATGCATCCTTGCAAGTCATCACACACCTTGCTGGGTGCTTCTTCGAACATTCAGCTGCAGTCACTGGTGCTGCTGAAGACTCAAAGCTCCCTTTAGTTCCAACCTTTAAATGCTCAGACTGGACATTGGGTTGCTTCTTCTGCATATGTTAAAAACATGAAAAGAAACCTCTGAAGCTTCAGCATTTTCCTTTGTTATTTCCATTGTGATCTGAGGGATAGCCTGAAAGTGCACCCAACAGCAGTGAAGACCTCTGAATAGCATGCTAGTGCAGGGTAGAGCAGGGGTGTCAAACATGCGGCCCGGGGGCAAGATCAAGCCCCTGGAGGGCTTACTTCAGGCCCTCAGTGGAACTGGCTGTCTTCTGCTTCTTCTTCCAGTTCTGCTGCTGTTGCATCATTGTAATTCGGAGCAAGAGGTGTCAGTTATCAGACACTGTTGAATAAACTAAATATTGCAAGAGTGCTAATGTTTTAATCATGTTTTTATTTTAAGTTAAAAAAAGCCCTCTGTTTGTGTCCTTTATAAAGTTTATATCTCCGCTACCTGGCATTACATTTTATGACACACGTGGCCTGGCCCAACAAGGTCTCATTTATGTCTGATCCGGCCCTCATAACAAATGAGTTTGACACCCCTGGCTTAGAGAGTTGGACTAGGATCTGGTAGTTGGACTAGGTAGGTGAATGATATAACAGCAGAAATTACTGTGGCAGTGGCCAATTTTTAGTTGAGGTGATAAGAGTGAAAAACTTGGGAAACTCCGTTTTATGATTTTATAATTAACTTAGATTCTTAGTTGATTGTGTCATTTTCTGTCTCTGATTTTAATGCTGTATATGCCATTAAAGGTTTATTGATTGATTGATTGACTAGGTAGGTTCCCACTCTGCCACAGAAACTTGCTGGGTGACCCTGGGCCAATCACACGCTCTCAGCCTTACCAGGGTGTTGTGGGGATAAAATGGAGGAGGAGAGAAGGTTGTCAGCTGCTCTGGGTCCCCATTAGGGAGAAAGGCCGGGTATAAATGAATACATTTTGGAACAAATGTTCTTGACTTTCATACAACCAGGTATTTAGGATTTTCCCAGCCCAGAATATGCTTTGGAAAATTATAACTTCTTACCAGGAAATGCTTTGGAATTCTGACAGGAAGAACATTCCGACAGGAATAAAGTTGATTCATTTGAAATGTGGTGTTGGAGGAGAATTTTACGGATACTGTGGACTGCCCAAAAAGCAACTAAGTAGGTTCTAGATCAAATCAAGCCTGAACTCTCTCTAGAAGCTTCCCTTAAAAAGTGGAACTGAGGCTATCATACTTTGGTCACACTATGAAAAGACAATAATGCTAGGAAAAGGTGGAGGTGAAGGCAGCAGAAAAAAGAACAAGACCCAATATGAGATGGGTTGACCAAAGAAAGGAAGCCTTAGAGAGCCAGTTTGGTGTAGTGGTTAAGTGCACAGACTCTAATCTGGGAGAACCGGGTTTGATTCCCCACTCCTCCATTTGCGGCAGCTGGATGACCTTGGGCAAGCCATAATTCTTGAAAGACCATTTCTTGAAAGAGCTCTCTCAGCCCCACCTACCTCACAGGGTTCTGTTGTGGGGAGGGGAAGGGAAAGGAATTTGTAAGCCATTCTGAGACTCCGAGTGAAGGGCGGGGTATAAATCCAATCTCTTCTTCTTCTTTAGTTTGCAAGACCTGAGCAAGGCTGTTAACAGTAGGACATTTTAATTTGTCTGAAGAAGTGTGCTTTGCCCACAAAAGCCTGCACTTTGAATAAAACTTTGTTGGTCTTAAGGGTGCCGTTGGACTCAAACTTTATTTTGGAGGTCATTAATTCATAGGGTTGCGATAAGTCAGAAGCGACTTGACATCACTTAAAACACATGCTCACCAGGAACTGTGGCTCATGGCAGTAAAATACAGTCCACACTCTTATCATGTTCCAATCTACCTGGCCAATACTAGTTTACAAACCTAGCATGGTTGTTCCAGGTCGAGGGACAGGGAAACAGGGCAGGGGACTTCCTCACAACAGACAGGCCACAGGTGTTCTTCGTCATCCTTCTGCACCGTGGCTGTACCTAGAATGCCCCCAAATGCCTTCCACAGCGTGTACGCCTATGTGGTTTTTTGCCTGTTATGTAATTGTTGCCTTCCATTTCTTCTTATATAACTCAATTTGCATGCTCAGAAGCTAGAATGGTCACTCCCTTATTTCCCCGTCCCAAGCCGTCCATGTGAGAGTGCACGCATATGTATATATGTAGCATGATTCTGCAGAAAATGTCTACTCATGGTTACCCACCCCAGCTACACTTTGAGGAACCACCCTGGCTGTTTCCCTTTCTCAGGAAAGCCTCATAGGAAATGGTCTAGTGGTTCAGCCCTCCACCCAACCTCTGTCAACAACTGAGGGTTTGGAAATCTAAACCCTGCGATGCCCCTGCGAATGTGAATCATGTGAATCACCAGGAGCATCTGTGTGGTGCATGGTCAAGCTAGCTAACCTTCCGGGAAGTGGGCCCTAAGCATATGCTCAAAAATATCACCTTGTTTGGAATGCAGTGGTCGGGCTCTGAAGGAACTGGCCAGGGGGACACCAGAAGGGAAGACCTGTCCTTACTCAAGAGCTTTGCCTTCCAGCTAGTTTCCAGGCAGAAGCCCCAGGGCTGTTTTTAAAGTCCACAGCCTGAGCAGCCTGCATAGGTAGTACCTAAAAGGTGACACTACTTCTCTTTTATGTGCCTTCAGTGGCTCAGAGGATATCAGGAGTGCCCTGTTATGTTTATTTGTTCAGGAGATTTTTATGCCACCTGTCCAGGGTCCTGCTCATGGCGGCTTACAAGTGAAATCGACAAAAGTTATCAATACAAAAACAAAATAAGTTAGTAAAAACAAGCCAGGGACACAAAAACAGCACAAAATACCCACCGTACAGGGCATTGTGTTGGGATTCTTTTTAAGTTAGTCAGCAGAGTATTAAGAGACTGAGTCCACGGTGTGTATTAAAATATAAAAGTTTACTATAAACCTAACATGAGGAAAAGGTACACAGGATATAAAATAACAACGAGCTTATATGCCTACATCCTTGCAGCTAAAGGTAAAACTGGGAAGAGCCGGAATGGCGTCTCCTTCTCTAGTCAGAACAAAGAATGGGAAGAGAAGCCATAAAATGCTAATACTTGACACCTTGGTTTCCAATCAGACTAGCAAACTAGCTCCAAAGTTCCCGGGCATCCTATTGTCTAAACAGATTGGTTACAAACGAACATGTGACTTAACAAACATCATTAACCCTGTAAATACTGAAGTGTTTTTAACTTGTAATACCCAACACATTGTCATGTCTGCCTTTGATCTGAAGGTTGGTGTGGATGCAAGAAATGGGACTTTTTCTGTTGTGCCATCCTGTGGGACGTTCTTCATAGGGAAACCAGTCAAGGACAGCTTGCTTGTTGTGACATTCTAGAGGTTTATTATCTATTATACTGCATGATGCCCAGTAATCGTTTTACATCTCTAAAGCCTCTCTAAACTAGAAAAAGAGCTGCCGGAGCTCATTAGCATAACTCATTAGCATAACTTATTTGCATATGCCACGCCCCCTGACATCACCAGAAGTGACAGAAGGCCACACCCCCTGACATCACCGGAAGTGTGTCAGAAGGCCCGGCTACTTACCCTCCTGCTTCATCCTCATTCCCAAACGGAATGAGGATCGAAGCAGAGGGCGGGGTAAAGAAGGGGGCGGGGCTTCACCACGTGACCGCCCCGCCCCCTAGAGGTTCTCTTCCGGAGCTCCGTACCTGAGAGCTCCCCCCCGACTAGAGCCCTGCATCTCTAAGGCCTCTCTAAACAAGAGAGCAGCTTTTGTGACATATAATAGATTTGGGGTATTATGTTGGAATGCCTGCTCCTGGTTGGGAAGTTCCTGGAGATTTGGGGTGGAGCCCGGGGATGGTGGAGTTTGAGGAGGGGAGGGAGCTCACCAGGGATGTGATTCCGTAGGATCCACTCTCCAAAGCTGTCATTTTGTCCAAAGAAACTGATCTTGATCATCTGGAAATGTGTTGAGATTCCAGGAGATCTCCAGGCCCCACCTGGAGGTTGGTAACCCTAGGTGATTATGCAGTCAAGATTTATATCCTGCTCTTTTGTTTTTTGGGATTGTTGATGCTATTTTAACCCATTTTGACAGTTGGTTTTAATTGTCTGTCAGTTTCCTTGGTGACAGTTTATTTACAGTATCCACATTGGGGTTTACATTTCTGAGAGAATTAATGAGAAAATGCAGCTTTTCTTGTAACGGAGCGCCAGAGATATGAAGGAGGCCTCTGTCCCAGGATGTGAAGTTGCTGCCTCAAAGGAGGTTTGGCCATTTGTGAGGAGAGGAACAAGCCCTTTCCTGGCACCCATTATGGCCTACTTTTAGTTTCCGTACCAAACCTACTCAGTGAGGAAAGTAGGTACCGTATTTTTCGCTCCATAAGACGCACTTCCCCCCCAAAAAAAAGTGTGGGGGGGAAGTGTGTGCGTCTTATGGAGCGAATACCGCAACAAAGTCTGGGAAGGGGCGAGCCGAACAAAGGAACGTGGGGGCGCTCCCCGCCGCACACCCAGCCCGGCCTCCGCTTTTGCCCCGGGTGCCAGGGCCTCGCCTTACCGCCGCCTCACCCTTCCTCCTGTGCGCGGGGAGTCCTGCCGAGGAGCCGGGGCAATGCTGGCAGTGGCGAGAGAATGGCGGGGTTGGCCGGCTGGCGAGAGGAGAGGCACCTCGAGTAGGCTGCCGAGAGGAGAGGCACCTCGAGAGGGTGGCTCCTCCCTCCGGCCCCGGAGAAAGCGCTGCTGCCACTCGGTAGCCAGGCAGCCGCGTGTGGTGCACTCGCCTGCTCGCCCAGCCCTGCTGGGGCAGCAGCGTCATGTGTGGGCCGGCCAGGGACAAGCCGGCTGGCCCGGTGGAGTTGCACGTGGGGCTGAGCCGGGCTTTGGCAGAGAGCGTCTCCGTCCTGTTTTCCTCCTCTAAAAACTAGGTGCCTCTTATGGAGCGAAAAATATACCACTCAATTGAACAGTGCCCCAGTGAGAGCAAGCAAACCAAATGAGGACGCCATTGACTCTGGTAATATACCCTGCCAGAATATATCAACTATTCCTTTCAGAATCAAAATTTCTCCCCAGGATGCACATTTTTAATTATGAAGTAAATGTGCACTTTTAAAATTGTCACCCAGTATCTGGCAGCCCAAATGTGAATATTTTCATGTCTGAGCATGATTGTATATGACATGGATAAAAGCCTATTAATAACAAGGTTAAAAAAACCCTTAAGGGGTTTTGTTTGGATTAGCTGTTTTCAGATATATGCCTTCACAAAAAATATCAAAGCTTTGTCAAGAATATTCAGTGGTCACCCAACCACACCCACATTTTTAATACAACCCTATCTCCGTAACAACCACAAGAGATCACCTAATATTAGAAACTCCGTGTTAAAAAAAGAGTGACTATACATAATTTACACAACTATATTGTTACCTATATCCATATGTCATTTCTATTAAGCAAAAATTGCAGTTCCCTTCCAATGTGCCTAGTCAAATAGATAAGTTACAGTCAAGCAGATAATTCTGTTAAGTCTTCAATACATGCAGCTGCACAAAGACACAATCTCTGCAAATAATCTGTTTTAGCCTACTTGACTGCCATCATCACGATCATCAGCCAGTGTGCTGGACTTGTGCCAGAAGATCGCTGCTCAAATTCATGCTCAGTCATGACGTTTCTTTCGGTAACTTTTGGGTCAATCGTTCTCTCAGCCTTTTACCTACCCCACAGGTCTGTTGCGCATAATGCCTTTGAAGAAGGGTGGGATAAAAGGCAATAAAGAATTGTGGATCAAACATTTTGTAATGATCTCGGAAGCCTGGGG
Organism: Gekko japonicus; assembly: GCF_001447785.1. Taxonomy (NCBI): domain Eukaryota; kingdom Metazoa; phylum Chordata; class Lepidosauria; order Squamata; family Gekkonidae; genus Gekko; species Gekko japonicus. The sequence continues at coordinate 497,035 of NW_015172573.1, forward strand.
GCTTTCTGAATAGGACCGCCAATCTCCAGGTGGCACCTAGAGGTCTCCCATTATAAGAATTGATCTCCAGATGGCCAAGATCTGTTCCCCTGGAGAAAATGGCTGCTTTGGAGGGTGGACTCTATGGCATTATACCCTTCTGAGGTCTCTCCCCTCTTCAAACTCTGCTCTCCCCAGGCTCCAGCCCCCAAATCTCCAGGTGTTTCCTAACCCAGAGCTGGCAACCCTATTTCTGAATGTTCTGTCCTACATGCTTGGCCTCTACCAATATCACGCATGGGCCTAACTACACTTACGAAGTACCTTAGGTCAGGTCCAAGTAAGCCACAAGGATTTTCAGTCCAACATGAATTGTGAGTTCCCCATGGTAACTCGTTTCCCAAGCACTTAGGGTCCCGATTCAGATCAGGACCATAGCCTGTGCAGGGAGAGGATGCTTATTCCTTTCCCCTCAGTGCTATTTTCCTGAGCTCAAACAGTCTCAGGAGTGCTATTTGTAGGGATGCCAGCCTCCAGGTAGAACCTGGGTATCCCCTAAAATTACAGCTCATCTCCAGACTACAGAGATCAGTTCCCCTGGAGAAAATGACTGCTTTAGGGGGTTGCCAGCTCTGAGTCAGGAAATACCCGGAGATCTGTGGAGCGGAGCCTGGGGGGGGTGTTATGGGCAGCGGCAAGGCCGGCCCGAGGTTTCTTTGCGCCCTAGGCGGGGCTACCTTCTGCCCCCCCGTGAGCACCCAATTACGGGGTTGCTAACCTCCAGGCAGGGCCTGGAGAGACGGAAGCCCACCTGGTCGCCTGCCCTGCACCTCCAGGCAGCGAAGGCTGTGCGCTCCAAGCCGCGAACCCCTGGCTTGGCGTGCAGGCGCCCACACGGGCCTCTCCCGGCTTCTCCCTTTAGTGTGTGTGGGGGAAGCGGGGCAGCGCGTGGGGGTTGTGTGCGAATTGCAGCGCCACCCGAAACCAGCGACCTTCCTTGTGCGTGTGTGTGTGGGCTTCCTCCGGCAGGCGACCAGGCGCCGCCATGCAGGAGAACCTCGCCTGCCTCCCCAGCCATCCTTTTGCCGCCACCGCCTCCTTCCCCCCCGCTGCCGCCACCACCAAAGGGGGGGAGGAGGGGGGAGGCGCGCCTCAGCTCAGGAAGGATGGCTCCAGAGCAAACAAATTCATGCAGCAGCCAAATCACCCGCTCAGAACTTTAATGCCAGCAGCTCAGAAAGTTGGATTTTTGCTCATGAGACGCCACAGCTTCAAGGGAGCCTTGGTCCCAGGGGCTGAGAGCATGCACAGAGCGGCTCTGGCTTACCGTCGCTGCCACAGCCCGTCCCTGGAAAGGCGGCAGGTGCTGGGGGGGGCTTGCCTCTTCTCCGCCCTGCCCGCCCTGGAGGGAGCTCAGCCCTGGAAGGGGGCGCTGCCTGTGCCCCGACGCCCTGAGGCCGGGGGCACGGGGGCGGGCGCTCATAGTTCTGTGACGAATCAGCAATGCGGACCAATGGGCACACCGTGCGTAAGTTGGGGCGGGCAGAAGTGCCCTATGGACGGGCGCATGGCAGCACAGAGCAGCATGTGTGCTGCCGCCGCAAGATGAGTTTTAGTAACAGTGGCTTTGGACAGGGTGGGGGCTTTTGGCGGGGGGGAGGGCGGCAGGGCAGTTGGCACCCTGTTCGGAGCTCCGCCCTAGGCCAGAGGCTAGCTGGCCTAGTGAGAGAGCCGGCCCTGGGCAGCGGCTAGAAAAGCTCTCTAATGGCTGCCACCACTCTGGTAGGTCTCCTTGGAAAAGCCCAGAGCACCCACCCCACCCCTTTATACACTCCTTTTCCAGCAGGGTTCCCCTTATAAGTGACCGAACGAGGCGTGAGGACCCAGACAGAGTACCAAACGATTTTTATTAAAGAGATTTAACAACAACTGTAATTCAATAACATGTAGGAAAATTGAGCACAGTAAAGGCAGGTAAGCCAGCAAAATATGAAACCCTGACGCGTCTGGCTATACTGTCCCTAGCCTTCTCTAGGTCTTTGGCCTCAAGCGGACTCACCCCTTTTGGATGAGGGATCCCTCCATCTGCAGCAGCTTCCCGCTAGTTCTGCTTCCTAGGAGTGGCCCACTTCCCACTATGGGCAAAGCCTTTTATTTCTTCTACCCAGGCAACACTCTCTATTATTCTACTGGTGTAGGTTTTACCTCCAAATCCCCTGTTAGCCAGTCACAGGGTCCAAAGGGTGACCTGGGAAATGTAGGCCCTGATAGCTACTCTAGTACAGGCTTCCCTGGAGCCACCAGGCCTCCCTAGAGCCTGTAGGCTAGGGTTGCCAGGTCTTACCGTTGTTGCGGTGTGTGCGTGTGCGTGTGTGTGTGTCCGGAAGTGATATCATTGTGTTGGGCACATTGGGGGCGGGGCCACTATAATTCGAGGGGAAAACATAAGAGTTTCCCCTGGAATGATAGAGCGCCCCCCCATGTGCCCGGAGCGATGATGTCACCTCCGGGTGACATCATCATGCTGGGCACGTCACTGCGACCCCGGCCCTTAGGGGGTGGGGCTCCCCCAGCAGCCAAATCCGGACCAGCGGGTAAGGGGCCCATTGAGGGGGGACCAGGAAACCATAGTGTAGGCCACACTACTATAGGCCTAGGATCATGACAGGAGGACAAGGTTTGTGTAATGTATTGAAATGATTACATGAATCACCTCATAGGACTCCCATGTTAAGCTTCGAGCCAGACCAGGGCTCCTCTGAGCGAACTTCCTATTGGTCGCTTCGTAACAGCGACCAATCAGAACGATACCATTCCCTAGGAGGGAAAGACTCCCATTGGCCCTTATCCAAGCAATCTCATTGGTTGTTAAATGTAAATAGGCGTGGCTACATTAGCCCGGTTATGTTTAAAAGGAGCATAAGCTCCCACTGTTTTCGGTTCTGGTTTCTAATGCGTTTGAGTGCTTGTTCGTTACTTACAATAAAGCTGAATCACTTGCTGAATCACTCTAAGAGTCCTTTGTTAGCGCGATCTAACAATTGGCGACGAGGATGGGATGTTAGAGCAGGTAGGCAGCCCTGCGGACATCCACACTTCGGACTCGGAAGAAAGCGGGCAGAGCACAGCAGCCGATCCGGCGGAGGCGCCACCAGCTCCGGTGCCCAAGTCTCCCCCGATGGCTGGAAGCCAGAAGTTCGAGTGCTTCGAACCCTCCTCAGAAGACTGGGACTCCTACCTGTCCAGGTTCGAGTTCCATCTGGAGACCCACGACATCACCGATGAGGCGAAGAAACGAGCATGCCTCCTGAGTTCCTGCGGGAAGGGGACCTTCGACATAGCCAGGTCGTTGGTGGCCCCAACTGATATAAAGACTGTCACCTACGCTGACATCACGGAGAAGCTTAAGGCTCACTATTCTCCACAACCGTCGGAGATCGCCTGCCGGCACGCTTTTTACAAGCGGAACCAGGCCGGAGGCGAGACCATCGCAGATTTCGTGGCGGCCCTTCGCAAAGCCGCACGGCCATGTAATTTCCACAACGTGGAGGAAGCCCTCAGAGACCGTCTCGTCTGCGGTCTCAAAGATGAAAGGCTGCAACAGAGGCTGTTCGCCCGCACCACCCTGACCTGGGCAGTGGCCTACGAAGAGGCCGTGGCCGCGGAAGCAGCGGAGAAGTCCACGAAGGAGGTCCGCCAGCGGGTGGCAGAGCCCAGTATACACGCTCAACGAGACAGCGAGGGCGAAGACGCGGATGATGACGTCAACGCGGTTCGAGGCAAGCGGACCCCAGCGAAGACTACCAACGTCAAGCCTTGCTCCGGTTGTGGCGGGAAGCACCAGCGCGGCTCCTGTTGGGCTCGTGATGTCGACTGCAGAGCGTGTGGGCGGCGTGGTCATCTGGCCAGAGTCTGCAGATCAGCGAAGAAGGATCCCTCAACTAACAACCGGTCAGCGCAGAGGGGCACTCCAGTCAGCACCCAAGGCAAGACCCGTTCCTCAGCATCGGAAGCAAGCTGCCAGTTGACGGCGACCTTGTCGAGCGCATCGGCCGTAAATCGCACCAGCAGCCAGGGCAAGATCACCGTGACTCCACTCCTCGACGGCCGACCCTGTACAATGGAGGTGGACTCAGGATCGTCCGTGACGGTGATTTCTGCCGCGTCCTGGCGCCAGTTGTTCCCGAACCGAAGCCGGCGGCGGCTCCAGCCTGCGGGAACCAGAGTGTCCGACTTCCAGGGCAACCGAATTCCCTTGGCCGGACGGGACTCTGTTACTGTTGAGTATAAGGGGAAATGTGTTAAACTGTCATTCCTGATTGCAGAGGGAGACCGGGTTAACCTGCTAGGGTTAGATTGGTTTGAGCCATTGGGCATCGGTATTTCTGGGATTAACAGGATGTCTGAAAATAAATGGGGCATGCTGTACGACCTGTTCCCTGATGTATTTGCCGAAGGGTTGGGAAGGTACAAGGGCCCCCCGGTTGCGTTTGACTTAGATCCGTCAGTCAAACCTATTAGGTTGAAGTATCGGAAAGTACCTGTGTCTCTCAAACATAAGGTGGAAAAAGAGATTGACAAACTAGTTGAGCAAGGGGTTTTAGAGCCAGTACCATACAGCAAATGGGAGACCCCGATCGTAACCCCTGTCAAATCAGATGGGTCCATACGACTATGCGCCGATTACAAATGTACGATTAACAAGGCGCTGCAGCAACATTCGTACCCGGTCCCGGTAATAAGCCACATTTTGGCTTCCCTGGGGGGTGGCAAGATTTTCGCCAAATTTGACCTGGCCCAGGCATACCAGCAGTTGCCTGTCACCCCGGAGGCTGCCGAGGCCCAAACAATTGTAACCCACCAAGGGGCTTTTAAAGTGAACAGGCTGCAATTCGGGGTCAACGTAGCACCTGGGATTTTTCAGGGCCTCATGGAACGTCTACTAAGGGGGGTACCTGGCACAGTGCCCTATTTTGACGACGTGCTGATTGCGGGCGGGTCTGAACAGGAACTACTGGACCGGGTTAAAGAGGTCCTCAGGCGTTTTCAAAATGCCGGCCTCAGAGTTAAGCGCTCAAAATGCACGCTCGGGGTGGAAAGTGTGGACTTCCTGGGGTTTCGCATTGACGCAGAGGGAGTCCACCCCACGGATGAGAAGGTATCTGCAATCCAAAACGCCCCCAGGCCGGTGAGTAAGAAGGAGCTCCAATCCTTTTTAGGACTCCTGAATTTTTATCATGCGTTTTTACCGCATAAGGCATCAGTGGCGGCCCCTTTGCACGCGCTTTTGCACAAGGAGGCAAAATGGAAGTGGGGGCAGGCCGAGGAAAAGGCTTTTGTGGGAGTCAAGGAGCTGCTGACATCTAATGCCGTACTCACGCATTATGATGAACACAAGCTCCTGGTGTTAGCTGCTGACGCTTCACCGTTTGGAGTAGGCGCAGTTTTAAGCCATCTGATGCCTGATGGGAGCGAAGCGCCTATCGCTTTTTATTCTAGATCACTATCTGCGGCAGAGCGGAACTATGCCCAGATAGACAAGGAGGGTCTGGCGTTGGTAGCGGCTGTCAAAAAGTTCCATGATTTTATTTTTGGCAGACGATTTTTGCTGGTCACTGACCACAAGCCGCTACTGGGGATTTTTGCGCCCGATAAGCAATTGCCAAACATCATGTCCCCACGCATGCTTAGATGGGCGATATTTTTGCAGGCTTATGATTTTGACTTAGAGCACCGGCCTGGGAAAGCGATTGGGCATGCGGATGCCCTCAGCCGGTGCCCGGTGCCGGACATTGGCGCAGACCCTGCCCCCGCCTGTGAGGTCTTGGCAATTGAGGAGCTTCCTCGACCCCCGGTATCATCCAGGGACATTGCAGCACACACGGCCAAGGATAGCGTGCTGTCCCGAGTATTAAACTGGGTTTGGAGGGGGTGGCCGGTTGGAAGCGTTGAACCGGAGTTCGGCCCTTACAAAAGCCGTCAAAATGAACTATCCATTTCTAAGGGCTGTGTATTATGGGGGAACAGGGTGGTGGTTCCTGACAAACTCAGGACGAGAGTGTTAGAGTCGCTGCACGAGGGTCACCCCGGTATGGTACACACCAAAGCGTTGGCCAGAGGGTATGTCTGGTGGCCGGGGCTGGACAAAGAGATCGAAGAATGGGTACGAGGGTGTCCCAAATGCCAGCAAGTCAGACCCGATCCCCCACAAGCTACACCCCAAGGCTGGGAGTCATCTGGTAAACCCTGGGCCAGATTGCATATAGATTTTGCTGGCCCTCTCCAAGGGCAAATGTTCCTAATTGTGGTGGACGCTATGTCCAAATGGCTGGAGGTCGTGCATATGAAATCGACCACATCACTTGCTGTGATCCATGCGCTCCGCCGACTTTTTGCCACCCACGGGTTGCCTGACGTCATCGTCAGTGACAACGGGCCTCAATTTGTGTCTGAGGAATTTAGGCTCTTCCTCACGAGTAATGGCATACGCCAAATGACTTCGGCCCCTTTCCATCCGGCATCTAATGGCCAAGCCGAACGGATGGTCAGGACGGCCAAAGAGGCCCTGGGTAAAATGGACGAAGGGGACTGGAGCCAGAGGCTGGGCTCCTTTCTTTTGCTGCAGCACACCACCCCCTGTAGTGCTACAGGCCGTAGTCCGGCCGAATTGTTAATGGGGCGGAGACTCACGACCCGTTTGAACCGTATGCACCCAGACCTATCAGAAGATCAGTCCGAGCGTACCACTGCGCAACCGAAGGTGCGCATGTTTGAAAAAGGGGACAAGGTTTTCGCACGGAATTATGCAAACGGGCACTTGTGGCTTCCTGGGGTTATATCCGACTCTGTGGGTACTCGAATGTATGTGGTGCAGTTAGCTGACGGTCGAATATGGCGGCGCCACATAGATCAGTTAAGGAGACGTTGGGCTAGGGACAGCGCTGACTCTCCGACGGCTGAATCCCCTGATGTCGAGTGGACACCCCCAGAGCAGGCGGTGAGTACCGAAAGGCCCGGTACTGTCCCCGAGTCAGGGCAGAACCCTGTGTGCGGGGCTGAAATCCCAGTCGAGTCTGTGCCTGATCCAGGCTGTAGTGAACCCCACTCTGACCCACAACCTTGTCTGCCCGTGGTGCCTGCACCGCTCCGCAGGTCCCAGCGTTCGCGGCAAATGCCGACTTATCTGAAGGACTATGAGTGTAAATACTGTTGGAATAACTGATGTACAAAGGTTGATTGCATGTTTGTAAATAATAAAACAATTGGGATGATGGCTTAACTTAGGGGGGAGGAATTGTAATGTATTGAAATGATTACATGAATCACCTCATAGGACTCCCGTGTTAAGCTTCGAGCCAGACCAGGGCTCCTCTGAGCGAACTTCCTATTGGTCGCTTCGTAACAGCGACCAATCAGAACGATACCATTCCCTAGGAGGGAAAGACTCCCATTGGCCCTTATCCAAGCAATCTCATTGGTTGTTAAATGTAAATAGGCGTGGCTACATTAGCCCAGTTATGTTTAAAAGGAGCATAAGCTCCCACTGTTTTCGGTTCTGGTTTCTAATGCGTTTGAGTGCTTGTTCGTTACTTACAATAAAGCTGAATCACTTGCTGAATCACTCTAAGAGTCCTTTGTTAGCGCGATCTAACAGTTTGGGGAAGGGAGGGACCTCAGCAGGGTAAAATGCCATAGAGTCTGCCCTCCAAAGCAGCCATTCTCTCCAGGGCAACTCAGCTTGGCCATCTGGAGATAGCAGGAGATCTCCAGCCTGCACCTGGAGAGTGGTAACCCTAGGGCCCCACTTTGTGTCCAGTGTTACAATCAGATGTAAATTTGGTGGATTCTCAATTCCTGTATGTACAGTGCCTGATACTGGGACTGCAGCACACAAGGAGAAAGGACTTTAGCCCCCGCCGCCACCACCACCATTTCCCAGCCTCAGACACTCCCAGAGAGGTGCCGTTTGGCTCAATGAGGAAACCCACACGTGCCCCGAAACTATTTCCAGAAGCCTTTGAATAGTAACAGATGCCTCATCTTAGCACTTCCACATGAAGGGTCCACCTGAATCCATGGTAACACTCCACAACTAGCATTTGCCAGAAACCTTTCACAATATCCTTTGTCTTCAAGGCTGTAAAATAGAAGAAGGCTTTGCACCTTATTGGAAGTACCAAAACAAGAAGCAAAAGTGACTCATGATTTCCTCTTTCTGTGTTTCCAGGTTCCAGGAAGTGGGGAGTCCCAGAAGCGCAGATGCGCAACTCTCTCTTTCGTGCATTACCCCAGAATTTAGGGCAGAAATTCAACACAATTGCAACCCCCGTTCAGCTGTTCCACAGAATTTTTAAATATTTTTTAAAGACGCTTTTATAGTCTTGGGCCTTCGTACAGAAGGGAGAGTTAACCGTTTGTATGGCTCTGAGCCATCGTCTCAGACTGTCTGTAGACTCAGAAAGGAAACACTGCATCGTTTCACCCTCTATTTGTGTTTGGAAAATGGGGGGGGGGAATGCAATGACAGCAATGGCGTCTGGTCAGAATGGTGAGCCTCACCACGTTCTTTATAGCTTTCAGAACTAGGAAGTCGGCCAGTTGACAAGTCTCCAGGCTACCCCTGCTATAGCTAGTTTGCTATAGCTACTCCTGGATTTGAGGAGGGCTTGGTGGCTGGAAGAAAGTTAGCACAGCCAGGAAGAAAATTCATCCAGGTCTCAACTCCCCTGTTGCTTGCTGGCTTTCTAACTGCAGGGAGTTTGGAACACAGGAGAACATTCCAAATACGACCCTCACCCCTCCACCTGCTGTCTGAAGCAGAGCAGTCCATTCCACCATCTCAGCATCCCTCCGCTTTATTCTCCTGCATGTGTGGACCAGACAGATGTTTTTGTTCAATGCATTCAGGACTGCGTGTTTGTCGATCAGTTTTATCACAGAAACATCACCCACCGGTCTAATATCTTTGAATTAAAGCGAGCCAGAAGAGTAAATCATTTTACTGGAAGACAGCCAGTGTGATGTAGTAAAGAGCTGGACGAGGATCTGGGAAACCCTCCTGTGCCACAGAAGCCCGCTGGGTGACTTTGGGCCAGTCACCCCCTCTCAGCCTAACCTACCTCACAGGGCTGTTGTGGGGATAAAGTGGAGGAGAGAAGAACGATGTAAGCTGCTCTGGGTCCCCTTTTGGTAGAAAGGTGGGATATAAAGGAAGTAAATAATTTTTTAAAATATTGTTTAGTGCCAAATGCATGTTACCCCTTTGTATGTGGGCTAGACCACTGGAAACTAGGGACTGCTTTACTGCAGAGGTGCTGTGGAAAACGTATGCTTGCATTTTCCTCCTTCCGTCTTTGTAAGGAAAAGTGTGATGTAAAAAAAATGAAATCTAAAATTTCAGGGAAAGATCTTGGAATCACAGAATTGGAAGGCGCCATTCAGGCCATCTAGTCCAGACCGCTACTCAATGCAGGATCAGCCTAGAGCAGCAGTGTCGAACTCAGTTGTTACAAGGGCCCAATCTGACATAAATGTCACTTTGTTGGGTGGGACCATGTGTGCCAGAAAACATAATGCCAGGTTCTGGAGATATAAATATTGGGTGTTGTAAATAAGAAGCGGGAGACTTCTTATTTATAAAGGTGAATATATACCTGAAGAAGGACTCGCAAATGGACAGTGTGCTAGAACTCCGTCGTTGGTCTAAAACTAGTACTGTAGTATTCTATATGTACTGCTAAGCTTTATATTGCATATTATAGTGTTATGGTTGTAATTTTGTTGATAATTGAATTCTAAAACATTGCAGATAAAAATCAACTTATATTGTTTATTTGTACACGGTGATTTACTGTTTTACTGATGAGTCAGGAGCGGCATCTTCCACTGAACCTGGTGAATCACTGCCTGTCAACCAGTTCAGAACGCTGTCCTCGAAACTCTCCCATCCAGTTTCACTCATCTATCTCTGTTCACCACTCTCAACAATAACTCTCTGTAGAAAGTCTCCACCAGCCAGTACAGTCTATCACACCTGGTCCCATAACCCTATTGGGTGTTGTAAATAAGAAGCGGGAGACTGACCAGTTATGAAGGTGCACAGAGAGTTTATATAGTTATAAAGGTGAATATATACAGAGATATTTACAGGCTATTGTACAGCATGTCGTGCCTTAGTCTATGAGAACTGAGTCCCCCACCAGCTTACTAAACTGATAGCTATTATGCTAAACCCCAGCCAATCTCTAACAAGGTGATGTAATCACTAGCTCTAACAAGCCCTGAAAGAGCAACACCTGCTAGAAAACACCTGGCTGTAATTACATGATTACTAGCATGACAGCTAGGTCTGACAAACAGATCAAACTGATCTATAGTAACTGCTTGCTACCTCTATCACTCTGACATATATCTCAATAATAAACTGTATCGAGGACAGCAGCTCGCAAGCTCCGAGTTGGTGTATCTTCACTGCATGGGCTAGGAGGGGGGTGCAAAGGAAAACCCATATGGGCAGACCAGAGGGCCAGCGGTGCAGCACTGGGCAGACGCTCCCATGCTGCTTGACTGCTGCAGACAAGGTTCTGCCATACTGAAGCCACAATCGTAGTGGCTCCGCCCACTCCCCTCCCCCCCAGCAGTCTCCTCCTTTGCAGTAGTTGCTTGCAAGCTGCATAACAGCCCTGGGTGGACTGGTTCTGTCCCCCAGGCCTTACGTTTGACACCCCTCGCCTAGAGTATCCCTGGCAAGTGCTTGTCCAGCTGCTGCTTGAAGGCTGCCACCTCCCGAGGCAGCCGAATCCACTGTTGCACAACTCTTACTGTAAAAAAGTTTTTCTTAAGATCCAGCCAGTACCATGATTGCGAGTCCTCTCCTCTGCTGCCAACAGGAACAGCTCCCTGCCCTCCTCTCAGTGACAGCCCTTCAAATACTTCAGGAGAGCCATCATGTCCCCCCCTCACCTCCTCTTCTCCAAACTAAACATTCCCACGTCCCTTAGCCTTTCCTCGTAGGGCTTGGTCTCCAGGCACTGGGATGGCACCAGCTCCCTGCAGTCCCCTACACCTAGCCCCCAGCTTCCCCCTCCCTCAGTGTGGGTCTTCTTTCCTACATCTAGTAAGGGGTGGGGGGGACATAACATGGTGCAAGTCTAATGTCCTGTCCCCACTGGTGGACCTCCTGATGGCACTGGTATTTCTGGCCACAGTGTGATACAGAGTGTTGGACTGGATGGGCCTTTGGCCTGATCCAACATTGGTGTCTCTTATGTTAACACATGGAATTCACTACCTCAGGAAGTGGTGGCGGCTACAAGCATGGACGGCTTCAAAAGGGAATTAGATAGGCATATGGAGCAGAGGTCAATCAGTGGCTATTAGCCACAAGGGTCAACAGTGGGAGGGCTTCTAATGTCCTGGCCCCACTGGTGGACCTCCTGATGGCACTGGTATTTCTGGCCACTGTGTGATACAGAGTGTTGGACTGGGTGGGCCTTTGGCCTGATCCAACATTGGCGTCTCTTATGTTCTTATGTGTAAGTATCACCTGGGGGGGGGGGGGTTTTCAGATCAGGGCACTTGCATGGGACAAGGAGGTTAACTCCCCCTGCATCCCCTCCTCTACTCAAAAGGTTTCCTGAATTTGTTCTCTTGTTGAAAAAAAACATAACAGGGTGGGATTGTGGTGCTTGCAGGGGTGGTCTTAGTGATTCCAAGGCCACAGACTCATTGTCTCCACCACCCCACCATCTAGGGATGCCAACTCCAGGATGGGAAATTCCTGGGGATTTGGAAGCAGAGCCTAGCGCGGGCAGGGTTTGGGGAAGGAAAGGGACCTCATGTGGGGTACAGTGCCACAGAGTCCACCCTCCAAAGCAGTCATTTTCTCCAGGGGAACTGATCTCTGTCATCTGGAGATCAGCTGTAATTCTGGGAGATCTCCAGGCCCCACCTGGAGGCTGAACTCCAACCCTGCCACCATCAGGGCCAATTGCGGAATAGTCCTCCTCACCCTGGGCAAGGCCAGCAGCAGCCACGGCTAGAAGCAGTCTGGCTGAGCCCCAGATGGGGCAGGAAATTGAGTCAGCTGTGGGATCTTGCTCTTTGTTGGGGCAATAGGGTGTTGGCTGCTTGGGGCCCCCCACCCAGCATGGGGACCCAGGGCAGCTGCCCTGGTTGCCCATTGGCTAATACCACCCCTACGTAGGGGGCTTGTGGGCTGGGTGGGTTGAAACTGAGAAAACAGAATGAGGGTGTGTGTGTGTGGGGGGGATGCTGCATCATTGCCCTGTTCCAAATCGGGGTCTCCGACAGCGACAAAGATGCACTGAAGATTTGATGACAGAACTTCCAGCATCTCATCTTTTTTTCTTTTCTTGATATGCTTCCTCTGCCAGAGACTTCCTGTGCAACTCAAGCAAGTCACTGGCCCTCTCAGTTCTCTATCTCAACCTTGCAACCTTTGCCTGTTTTGATAGCTAGCTCTTTGGGGACTTCCCCTCAGAGCCTAGTTCTTGAATAAACATTCTTCTGGGGGTGTTGCATTCTCAGATGGCAGGCAGGCAGGCAGGCAAGCCACCAATTCACGTCTTCATGCAGAAGACAGTCCTGATACTGTGAGTAGACATGAGCAATATAAACCGGGGTGGAAGGATCCCTCCATCATAAATGTGGTGCTCCAGACTGACATAATGGTACAGTGCATTACCCATGATCCCCCGGATACATGCAGACATCATTTTGTGTGAACAGGACATGTATTTGCCAGAGACTTCCTGTGCAACTCAAGCAAGTCACTGGCCCTCTCAGTTCTCTATCTCAACCTTGCAACCTTTGCCTGTTTTGATAGCTAGCTCTTTGGGGACTTCCCCTCAGAGCCTAGTTCTTGAATAAACATTCTTCTGGGGGTGTTGCATTCTCAGATGGCAGGCAGGCAGGCAAGCCGCCAATTCACGTCTCCGTGCAGAAGACAGTCCTGATACTGTGAGTAGGATCCCTCCATCATAAATGAAGGGAAGTCCTGCAGTATTGCAGTTTTGGTGCTCCAGACTGACATAATGGTACAGTGCATTACCCATGATCCCCCGGATACATGCAGACATCATTTTGTGTGAACAGGACATGTATTTCCCAGCTTTGGTACCTGCAAACACACAGCCTCAAAAATCTGGGTTTGCCATCCTCCACACAGGGCCTAAAACTCTCCCAGAATTACAACTGATCTCCAGATTAGGTCCCTTGAAGTAAATCACAGCTTCGGAGGGCAGACTCTATGGAATACGGCAAGCCACCAATTCACGTCTTCATGCAGAAGACAGTCCTGATACTGTGAGTAGACATGAGCAATATAAACCGGGGTGGAAGGATCCCTCCATCATAAATGAAGGGAAGTCCTGCAGTATTGCAGTTTGGTACTCTAGACTGACCTAATGGTACATAATGGTACAAAGGTACCCATGATCCCCCCGATACATGCAAGTCATCATTTTGTGTGAACAGGACATGTATTTCCCAGCTTTGGTACCTGCAAACACACAGCCTCAAAAATCTGGGTTTGCCATCCTCCACACAGGGCCTAAAACTCTCCCAGAATTACAACTGATCTCCAGATTAGGTCCCCTGAAGTAAATCACAGCTTTGGAGGGCAGACTCTATGGAATACTGTAGGGTTTGTGAGAAACAGAAGTCCTAGAGAGACATCATTTCCCCACCACTTGAGATCCTCCCCAAACTGCACTCTCCTTGGGCATTGCCGCCAAATGCCCAGGATTTTCCCAAACTGGAGTTGGCAACCCTGATTTCAAGTGGTTGGATCACCAAAATCATAATGATTGAACAGGGTTTCATTTGGGTACAGAGAGGAGGACAACCATGCCATTGATTATCAGCTAACTTAACTACTCCAGGATATCATACTAGAATGGTTTAACATAATTTTATAATCATTTCTGCTTTAAAAAATAACTTTAAGGCCATCAAACTAACAATATTCAGAGTATTTGCTCTAATGCCCTCATGGATTTCACAGGATCAGTCACAGTCAAAACACTATAACCTGCTTGAAAACTTGTGTGCCCTGTTTCGTTTAACACTTTTAATATTTATTATTTATTTATTTTATACCCCGCCCTCCCCGCTACGTGGGTGTGGTGACTTTATGTGTGCACATCTTTTGGATCATTGTCTTATTACTGCCACGAACGGCTAAACAGATAGTGAAGCTAGTAAAGCACAACCTGGACTACTTTTCACCCCTGTATCTGTTTTCAGCAGGTGTTCTTTGGCACCCTTGCAGAAGTTGCACTTCTGTGAGGCTGCAGAGACAACCTACTTTCAGTTTCAGTCAGTTTGTTAGAGGGATCTGAAGAAACCCAGGATTAAGCTGGGCCCCAAACTGGGTTGCCATTGCCAATGGTGGCTTGGGAAAGCCCTGGAGATTTGGGGGTAGTGTATGTGGAGGGTGGAGTTTGGGGAGGCAGCTCAGTAGAGCTATGATTTCACCCAGGGTTGCCAGGCCTCCAGTGGGTATCTCTCACCCTAGCTTCTGTTTTCCACCACCCAAAAATGGCTGCTGGCCCAACAGCATGACATCACTTCCGGGGAAAACTTAGAAGTGATGTCAGTCATTTCTAGGAATTGCAGGGGACTCTATCTTTACCATAGTTTCCGGCAACTCCTAGAAAGGAGTGGCATCACTTGCAGGTTTTCTCAGAAGTGATACCATACCATCACCACCAGCCACCCACCACGTCCCTGGCAGCTCTCACTCTAGGCCTTCCACTTCTCCTAGGCTCTGGCTGTGGTCGCACCACAGGCTTGGAGTGATCTGGCCATGCCTCTATTTGCGGTGGTTTAAATAGTTGTTAAATAAACCCTGAACCGGCTTCATTCCATGCTTGCCCCATGGTCAATCGTTCAGATTGTTGCGGCATCCTTTTTTTTTGTCTGTCACTCATGTGCATAAGCATGTATCTGAAACTCTGGCTCCTTTTTGACAAGCTCTACAATCCCTCTGCCAAGTCCTCTGGCCCCTTTCAGCCTCCTTCCCTTCACCTCTCTTTCTTGGAATATATGGGGGGGGTAAAGTGAAGATTTACATGAGAGTAGTCCCATTGACTTCAGTATATTTACCCTTGTGTCAGTCATGGGATGCTCTCAAACAGCAACTCTGAAGGGGGGGGGGTTGTTGCTTAACAACAACTCCCCCATGGTCTCCCAATCCAGAATGACTGTTTGGCCGTGGTGACTGACAACAGGGGTGATTATGCACTTATGCGCACCTAGCTACCTGATTTTTTTTTAAAGGAGACAGAAATGGAAGGGAAAGTTCAGACTTCCCAGACGACTTGACTTTGCAGTAGGGGAGTTCAGACAGCCAGAAATGCAGGGTAAAAGGGCTGGCATCCCTAAAGACCGGACTTTCCCCGGTGTCCACTAACTCTGCTTCAAAGATGGGGCAGAACAGGGTGGCGACCACCACTCATTTTTGTTATTAAAATTTCATTCATTGCATCTTTTGCAAAGTCTATTACTATCTCATCAAAGATTTTGTAAGAAGAACCAGTAAACCCATTCGGTCCCAGAACTTGGTTCGTTTTTCATTTGTAACTGTTGCTGAAAATCCTTTACTTACACAATGTTCTTTAAAAAGCAGCAAAATGTGCTTCTAATAAGTATTTAAAATAATATTTTTCTGATGTTATTGCTAATATTCATATAAAATGTTATGTGTCTAAAATTCTGCCAATATTTCAGAGTTCTTGATTGTGACCCCACAAGTTCCACTTTCTCTTTTTATAGTAGGAATGGATTCTTTCCCTGTTCTTGTATTTGGTAAGTGGGCATTTTAACTGCTTCATTACCTGTTCCAAATATTTTAATTCCACATAATTTTCTATTCTTATATGCCAAGTAATCATCTTTCAGATCCAGCACTGCTTCAATTCCTTCCATGATTTCATTTTACTCAGCCGGTAGGGATGCCAACCTCCATGTGGTATCTGGGGATGTCCTGGAATCACAAGTGATCTCTAGGCAACAGAGATCAGTTCCCCTGGAGAAAATTGCTGCCTTGGAGGGTGGACCCTATGACATTAGACCCACTCCACTGAGGTCCCTCCCCAAGCTCTACCATCCCCAGGTACCACCACAACATCTCCAGGAATTTTCCAACCCAGAGTTGGCAACCCTATGCACTCCTTTTGTGGGAATGTTTCTTGTGCATTCTAATTTCACTGCTGCTATTTCATCAATCGCTTTCAGCTTCTCTTTCTCTCTCTGTTCCTCTTTCTTTTCAGGAAAGCAGAAATAGACAGATTTGCCCTTTTTATGTACACATTGCTGGCTTCCCATATTGTGGCTATAGATATTTCCTGTGCAGTATTTTTTTTCTGAAAAAATAATCAGAGATCTTTTTTCACAATTAACAGGTCCAGCTCCAGGTTTGGGTGAATGGGCAAGATGTCTTCCAATGACTTTTCCATGAAGCATGCCATCCCTTTATGTGTGCATGTTTGCGCATATGCACTGCCCTGGAGAAGAGAATGGAGCATTAATACTTTGCACATCTTTAACCCCCAGCATGGCTAAAAGTAGTCATGCTACGCTTCCTCCAGTGTCACCCCAATAGCAACTGGAGATCTCCTGTGCTGCCCCAGCAGGATATATAGTAAGCATAGCAAGCAATTTTGTATTAGTGCAAGAAAATAAGTCCTTGACTTTTAAAGTAATGCATGATGGGAATTGTAGTTCATTAACCCCTCAGGTCAGATATTTTGAGATAGCCTTCCATATTGGTTTACATAGGTCCCCTTTCCAATAGCTAGCAAGCCCGCCAAAGCTTTTTTATTAGCCTTTTTGTTGGAAATCACTAACAGTGAGATGCACAGAATAATTTCTTTTTCACCAAAGTCATAGAAATGGACTCTCATAATTAAAGATGAAGTCTCTCACTCATTCAGCAGCTGGATTTAAGTTAATGATCTTTGAATGCATGAGGATTCAAATAAAAAGCTGACATATGGCAACCCCAGCAAGGGGCTTTCAAGGCATGTGAGAAGTGCAGGTGGTTGCCCATTGCCTTCCTCTGCAGAGCCTTCCTTGGAGGTCTCCCTTCCAAGCACTGCTTAGCTTCCTAGATCAGACCAGACTATACTGATGCTACCTTCCCTTCCTCCGGCTTGGACTCTAGGCTTCAACAAATGCTGAACCACGCTAGCCCTTGTTAGTATAGTCTAGTACCCATAGCAAGGATACCTATAATCAGCATATATTACAGGCTATCTTTCCTTATATATAATTGAGTAGTGGGGTGGCACTTTCTGAACATTCCACCATGATGTGTCACACAGAAGCTGTCCCTATCCACTGGCTGCATTGCCTGAGTCCTGCCCACAGTGTGCTCCATCAGCCATGGGCCCATTGGCCACCACTCAAGAGTACTTGTGTGCCATTGGCTGGGTGCTGGGTCTGCTCCTCTTCCCCGCCCACTCCAGCCACTGTTCCCTGTCAGAATACGCTCTCTCTCCTGAGGAAGACACTTCACCTGCTTGGCTCCTCTGTGGGACTAACTTTTCCCTCAGTGGCTGTTGGTAGGCAACCAAGCTTGGTTCTGTCAGTAAAAAGACAAAGAAATGAAGCCCTTTCCAGGCCTTTGTGAGGAACTCATTGGGGCCAGTCCT
>NW_015172573.1:515142-538005 GCF_001447785.1 Gekko japonicus
CAGGTAGGGAGATTCTGTGTCTAAGGAAACAGAATGCTATAGAGGCCACCGTCCAAAGCTGAATGTGCTGTCTAGGAGGGGGGGGGATGGAAAGCTGAAGTCAGAAGGGCAGATAAAGTAGGTTGATGGTTGGCTGGGAGGGAGATAGGGTTGTCAACTCCAGGTTGGGAAATTCCTAGAGATTTGAGGGGTGGAGCCTGGAGAGGGTGTGATCTGTGGAGGGGTGGGACCTCAGACAGGTACAATGCCATAAACTCCATCCTCCAAACCAGCCCTTTACTCCTGGGGAACCATTGTTGCCAATCTTCAGGTGGGGGCTGGAGATCACTCAGAATTGCAACTGCTCTTCAGGTAGCAGAGATCAATTCCTCTGGAGAAAATGGTGGACTTTATGTCATTATACTGTGCTGAGGTCGCCACAGCAAATTGATGGTGAGTTCCCAAGGCTGGGGCACTCTCCCAGAGCCTCTTTCTAGAGGTCGTTGTATTTATTTTCACAATGGGCCTTATTCCTAGTATTTTTAATAAAAGTAAAGTGTTTAAAAGTTATTCTCCTAGTAATACTACTCCAGTAATACTGCTATGTAAAAAAATAATAACTATTCTTCAGTTTGTATAATGGGAAAAGAAAATAAGTTTTCATACGTGCTGTTTTGTTGCTGGTATCTCGAAATAGCTTGAGGGTATAATGTCCTTGGATGCATTTGCAACAAAAAGCTGGGCTGTAAATGTTTTAAATAAAGAAAATGTGATGAATTTAATAGATTTTTACATCTCTTTTTCACTTCATCTATCCAGTTTTGAACATCACTTCTCATACTGCCTCTAGTTATGAAACCTTCATTTTAACAATAAAGTGCCATCAAATTGTGACCAACTTATGGCAGCCCCTTGAAGTTCCACCTCATGGGGTTTTGAAGGCAAGAGATGAGCAGAGGAGGGGCCGTGGTTCAGTGGTGGAGCATCAAGCAGAAGGTCCAAGGATCAACCCTTGACATCTCTAATGGAAAGAACCAGGTAGTAGGTGATGTGAAAGACCTCTGCCTAAGAACCAGGAGAGCCACTGCCAGTCTGAGTAGATAATACTCACCTTGATGGACCAATGGTCTGATTCAGTATAAGGCAGCTTCTTGTGTATTCATGAGCAGAGGCAGTTTGCCATTGCCTTCCTCTGCTTAGCAACCCCAATCTTTCTTGATGGTCTCCCCTCCGAGTACTTACTGTGGCTGACCCTGCCTAACTCCCGAACTCTGCCAAACTTGGGCTAGTCTGGGCTATTTAGGCTGCTGTAAATCTTCATTTTAGACATCCAATAATGATGCAGTAACTTCTCATGTGTCCTGTTTAACCATTTGTGCACATGATCTCAAAGTATAAATACATTAGAGGCTTTCAGCAGATGAAAGTTCTGTCCATTCATACCAGTGGTCCATTTTGCTCAGTGATGTCTACTCTGGAAGGCAGCAGCTCTTCAGGGTCTCAGGCAGAGACTGGTCATTTCACCCCCCCAGTACCTAAGATCCTTTAACAGGTCATGCTGGAGACTGAAACTGGGGCCTTCTACATGCAAACCATGTACTTTGTAGGTGAAGTGTAGTGGGTTAGACGCACGTAGAAACCACTGAGACTGATGTAGTGATAAGCATGGTTTACTGGTACACAACAAAGACAAAGACTAACGGCCGGCTGGCCAACTATATACACGCCTGGAGACACACCCCTAGGTCCCGTTGGTGGGTTTAAATCTCCCGCGGCGGTCCTATTGGTTCCCCAGTGGAGAGACCAGGAGCCTAGTCCCCATTGTTCTTCCAGAGTCAAGCTCTGGGGTATTCGCGGGCACCTGGTGGCGGCCAGCGGACATAACAGTAGGAATGTGCATTTAGAAATTAACTTACCAGAATCCAGAACTGAAAGTGCTCCCTTGGTTAGCACAGTTGTTCTATAATGTGAATGGAAAAAAATTTACAGTAATATTCGGAAATATTTGCATCTGGCCACTATTTGGGCACCTGGCAGTCTACACAGAGTTCAAAAATGCCAGCAGAATAGAGAAAGAAGCTGCGATCACACACAGTAAATCCACTTTCAATGCACTTTACAACTGGATTTTACTGTGTGAACTGGCAAAATCCAGTTTGAAAGTGTATTGAAAGTGGATTGAAAGTAGATTATTTAGTGTGTGTGATCGCAGCCAGAGTGAGTGACTTGCAGATACATAGTTGACAGGGATGCTTTCCAGTCAACAGTTATACACAGATCTCGCCGCAGAAAGGTTTGATGTTCCACAAATCACACCACTTTGGAAAGATAGACCTATTAGCATATTCTCCTATGTGGTAATGCCTTTGTCTGACTCCACTTGATCGTTGATTGGAAAACATCCCTGGTCCACACTGCTGGCTCACTGGCTTTGGGAGGGCTTTGCTTTGATTCTATACAAAGAGTGGCATCTGCTTCCTTGCTGCCTTGTTCTCTCTGCTGCTATGCCTGCCAGGCACAGAAACAAAGATAGGCAGTGCTGCAGATTTGGGAGAAAGGGATATACGATGAGTGCTGTTCTTTCCTATGGTCTGCCATGACAGCTTTGCTCATTGGAGCAGGTTCTTCTGCAGGTGCCAAGCTGCAAAAGGGCAAAATCAACAACTGCCCATACATGTGCCTTCTTCACTGTGGCCCCTGCCTTGTGGAACACACTGCTTCCGGCAAACAATGCAAAACTGAATTATTCGAGGGGGCTTTTCTATGCAGGCAACAGAGCTGCACTGTACTAGATGATTCACAAAGGTACTTCAAAAAATTATTAGGGACTGTGATCTATACTACTGTGTGTAGCCAGCCGGAACTCGGTTCCTACGATGGAATTTTGCATCATTTAATGTGTCATGTTAGTACTTATGCTTTGTTTCAGTTCTGTTTTTAGATTTCTGGTTGGTTCTTGTTGGGTGATAGTGAGATATTGAAAAAATGGTATTTAGCAGAGATAAGATAGTCCAGCAGAGCCAGAGTAAGATAATTCAGACTGAGAGTCCATGTGTGATTAAAACATAAAGTTTTTACTAAATTCTAGCATGGGGAAGGGTAACTGGGATGAAAATAACAACAGAGCTAAATCGGCTACATCCTTACTCTAAAAAGACAAAACTAGAAGAAAGAGATTATGGCTACTCTTCTTCTTCTTCAGAACACCAAACAAAGACGGTGAGAGAAGCCATAAAATGGTAATACACCTTGACACTTTAGTCCCAATCAAATTCCTAGATCAGGGAGAAAATTCCAGGGCTTTCTACATCTAAAGAACATTGGTTACATGAAAAACATGTGACTTCTTGTGAGTAACATAAACAAACATTTAACCCCAGATATACTGAGTGTTTTCAACTTGTAATACCCAACAGTTCTACAACTAGGGATGCCAGCCTCCAGGTGGGACCCGGGAACCCCCAGGAATTACATCTCATCTCCAGACTGCAGAGATCATTTCCCCTGGAGAAAATGGATGCTTTGAAGGGTGGACTCTCTGGCATTGTATCCCACTGAGGTCCCTGTCCTCCCCGCGCTCCACTCCCAAATCTCCAGGAGTTTCCCAACCTGGGGCTGGCAGCTCTAACTCCCCACCCCTCACCCCCCCTGGTAGCCCCGGGGGGGGGGGGGCACCCAGCAGCCCTATCTACAACCCTAATCCTATTGCATTGTTTACTGAATGTTCCATCCATCGACTGTATCGACTCATTCAGTGTAATCCGCCTTGCGTCCGAGTGGGATAGCCAGACTATAAAGAACGTAAAATGACAAGTGCTGCTGGGGTAGATGTGTTTTGGTTGCACCCTTTTGGAGAAGGGGCATAGAGCAGGCAGTATAGTAGATGTGGTGGTGGTGGGGAGAAGATAGGAAAATGCTACACCTGCCTCCCCCCATGCCAGGCAGCCCCTGCCTTGCTATCTGATACATAGGGACGGCAGTTTCATGTGGTGTTGTTAAACAGAAAGATGTAGAATGCTTCTTGTGTATCAGCGTATACATATTGTGTAACTGTTTATCTAAATGTTTTTGCAAGTTAATAGAATACACATGAACTTATATGAGTTGCAAGAGTTCCAAAGGTACCTGCAGGCTCAAAAAGGTTGGAACTCCCTGCATCCATGGATAATATGTGATCAGAGCACTACAGCAGACATTTGCAACTAGACTTTCCTGTGTGGCTAAGGCAATGCAGCTCTGAATGGCTGTTATAGCACAATGGGAGCGCATGATCCAGAAATGCGTGGCTGCTGTCTCTGATAGCCATGTGATGGTTTTTTTATATACACACGGCAATCCCTTCAGATTGTTTATTTCCATGCGCTCAAAAAATAACCATTTAGCCCTCTTTGGGCTAATTTTACTATTTTATTCAGCTGCATCGTGTCCTCAAGAGCTATTATCTGTTCTCTCATTCAAATATATTCCAAAGGTTATTTTTGTCGGTCAGGCGCATTGGGTATTCCATTCACGGTGGTAGATGCTAATTTCACTAACAGCTCTATTATTATTTTTTAAACAAAATTAGAAGCAGACGAGGGAGAATCATTTAGCCGCTGTGGGAGAGGATTTCCATCAAGAAAGTCATGGGAAGGAAAGTGTTTCGCATCCCAACTCAGTTTCTCTCCCCCTTCCCTACAGCTGCTTCGACCTGTCAGAAAGCAGGTCTGATCACTGAACTCCCTTTGTCTGATACAATCTGTACCCAAGCTTTACTTCCCAAAGCTTCTGCAATGGGAGTGCCCCCTCATTGTCCATTCTTGACTTAAAAATCTCTTTTCTGTAACCCCCCCCAACCTTTGTTTCCTTTTGTCTTGTGGGGGCTCAGTCCTCACAGAGAAGTTTTCTCAATAAGTCTTCTGTGCTCATTTGAGTGAAACAACAACAAAAAAACCCTGACTTTGGTCATTCGTTTGTGTTGCCAACCTCCAGGTGGCAGCTGGAGATCTATTGAAATTGCAACTGGTTTCCAGATGACAAGGATTAGTTCCCCTCGAGACAGTGGCTGCTTTGGAGGGTGGACTCTATGGCATTGCACCCCACTGAGGTCCCTTGTCTTCCCCAAACCCTGCTTTCCCCAAGCTCCCCCCCCAAAATCTCTAGGTATATCCCAACCCAGAGCTGGCAACCCTGGTCGTTCATAGAAATTTTTGCTCTAGGCGTACCAGGAACTCCAGCTGCTTAGACACACCAACCCTACAAGGATTTTTACAGCCAGAGTCCAAAGAGGGAAATAAGAAGGGAGGTATTAATTAGGGTTGTCAGCAATGTTCCCTCTAAGCTGTGGAGTCTTGTGAGCAAAAATTCAACCTTGTGAGCTACTGGCTTTAAAGTTGTGAGCGAGCAATTTGGCGACTGCATACATCAGTTTGCTTTGGAGCCATCCTTTCTGAGCCGAGACAAAAATGTGTGAGCTGGAGGCTAAAAAACTGAGCTAGCTCACACTGACTCAGCTTAGAGGGAACACTGGTTGTCAGCTCTGGAGATTTGGGGGGTGGAGCCCGGGGAGGGCTGGGGGGGACGGGACCTCAGCAGAGTACAATGCCATACAGTCCACCTTCCAAAGTAGCCATTTTCTCCAGGGGAACTAATCTCTGTCTGGAGACCAGTTGTAATTCTGGTTGCTCTTCAGCCAAGACCTGTAGGTTGGCAAGCCTAGGTACTATTATTCACACGGTAACCCCCAGTGCATTGCTCGCGGGCAGCATTTAGCTTGCAGGTTCATAAGTGATGCAGCCCTGCCTGAGAATGCGACGAACCGGTGAGCTGCAGCTGTGAAAACGGCACTCTGTGATAAACATCCACCCCCGGGGCTCATGTGTGTCATTTAGTGCCAGTGTGACTACCCGAACAAAATGTGTTCCCAGGCCTGAGCAAACCACTTCCTCTTGCCTTATGCCAGCTTGACACAGACGGGCTCTTGTGAACGCTCTAGGAATGACAGTGCCCTGCTCAAAGAGGTGGGGAGACTTGCCCAGAGTTGGTAATAGCAGGAGTCTCTGTTTGACACAACCTACGGCTCCCACCAAACTGCCTGGCAGAGTCTTTCAACAGATCAGCAAGAAATGGAGGGGAATGCAGAGAGGGTGATTACATGGCACTGCCTAACAAAAGTGCATGAACACATGATGCAGCTTTAGACCAAGTCAGCCTATTGGTCTGTCGAGGTCAACATTGTCTACTTTTGTTTAAAGACCTAAACAACCTGGGACCAGGGCCGGCCCGTCATAGAGAATTTTTAGGCAGCGGCCTAGGGGCACCCCGCAACTGCTGGCCTGCCTCCCCTCCCTCACCTAAACAGGGTGGGCTGAGGCGACACTGCTGTGACCCCACACAGTGGCAGTGGCGGAGACCAACTTCCAGGCACACTCCTCCAGGGACTCCATGCTACTCCGGCTTCCAGCAGGCTCCCTGCCGGGCTCAGCCCTCCTTCCCACGTGCCTCTGCCCTGCCCTGCCCTGCCCTGCCCTGCCCTGCACTCTGGCCTTGGGCAGCAGAGCCTCCCTGCTGCGGCCCTTACTCGCTGGCTGGCTGCTGCGCACCCGCTTGCAGAGGCCATGCTGGGCAAGGACTACATGCTGGCCATCATCCTGGTCAGCTGCAACAGCCACCCGGGCACGGGAAGGCGGGGCTTGGGGGGGCGCCCTTCCCAGGAGGAAAGCAAGCAAGCAGCCGGGCTGACGCCACCCCCAACAGCACCTGTTCCCTTCTTCCCTCTTCTTCTTCTTCTTCCTTGGGGCTGTTGTGCTGGGGTGGGGGGCACACCAGGGGGGGGCGCCAGAAGGTAGCCTCACTTAGTGTACAAAAAACCCTGGAGCCGGCCCTGCCTGGGACCCTCATACCTTTGGGACCACCTCTCCCATCATGATCCTCCCTGTCTTTTCTGATCTGCAACTCAGCATTTATTGAAGGCCCCTGGTCCATGAACTCTCCGCCTTGTGTCAAGAAGGGCAAGGGCCTTCTCAGTAGTGGCCCCTGTCCTCTGCAACCAGCTGCCTGAAGAGGTGCATGCCTTGCTGGATCTCCCTAGGTTCTTCAGGGTATGCAAGTCTGCTTTTTTCAGGTGGACTTTGGGTGATCGTGATCCACCAGGCAGCTGGTATACTTCAGCTGTGTCTTCACTGTCCATGCATCCTACCCTGCTTGATAGTGGATAGATTTTAATGGGGATAGAGGGGTTTTTTTTAACCATTTTATATTTTAAAGATTATCTTTTGTAACTTTGTGTTGTTTTTATTGGTGTATTTTAAATGCTGTTAGCCACCTCAAGTCCCTTTTGGAGGGAGAGGGAGCGGGATATAAATTTTATATATATATATATATACACACACACACACACACACACACACACAAATAAAGAATTCTATGACTGAAAGCATCTCTCCAGGGTCTCAGGTGTTTTACATCAGCTATCCACCTGACCCATTTAATGGGAGATGCCAGGGATCGAACCTGGGACTTTCGGCATGCCAAGCAGATGCTGTGCCCTTGAGTCACAGCCCTTCTCCGTGCACAACTCCGTCTCTGTTGAAGTTGTCCAATGGATGCTTCCCAGGAGAATATATGCATCAGCTCCTTCCATGCAGGGAAGTGGTTGCAAAAAGCAGTCCCTGTGATTCAATTGGCTATCGTGCAGGGACTAGAATGTCAGCCGAGGATCTGGGAGCACCAGGTTCAAATCCCCAGACTGCCATGGAAGTTTGTTAGGTGACCTTGGGCCAGGCACACACTCCCTGCCTTAGCCTACCTCACAGGATTGTTGGAAGGGTGAAACAGAAAAGGGGAGAATGGTGTAATCCACTCTGGGTCCTCGTTACAGAGAAAAGTGGGGTATAAATGAAGTGTGAGGGCCAGTTTGGTGTAGTGGTTAAGTGCATGGACTCTAATCTGGGAGAACCAGGTTTGACTCCCCACTCCTCCACTTGCACCTGGCTGGACGACCTTGGGCAAGCCGTAGTTCTGATAAGAGCTGTTCTTGAAAAAGACCAGTTTCTGTCAAGAGTTCTCTCAGCCCCACCCACCTCACAGGGTGTCTGTTGTGGGGAGGGGAAGGGAAAGGAGTTTGTAAACCGCTCTGAGACACCTTTGGGTAGTGAAGGGCGGGGGATAAATCCAATCTCTTCTTCTTCTTCTTCTTCTTCTTCTTCTTCTTCTTCTTCTTCTTCTTCTAAATATGTTCAGGTTTGAAAAAGTGGAAATACTATAGTCTATACTACAGTTCAACACTTGAACACATGAAGCTGTCTTACATTGAATCAGTCCATCAAGGTCAGAATTGTATATTCAGACTGGCAGTGGCTCTCCAGAGTCTCAGGCAGAGGTCTTTCACATCACCTAATCCTTTTAGCTGGAGATGCTGGGGATTAAATCTGGGACCTTCTGCATGCAACGCAGATGCTCTACCACTGAGCTGCAGCCCTCCCCAAAACAGAACGATTGGCTGAGGGATTACTATACTACAGTTAGGTTCCAGGCCTGGGTTGGAAAATACCAGGGGGCGGGGGTTGGGGGGGAGGGGCCTCAGCGTGGTACAATGACATAGAGTCCACCCTCCAAAGCAGCCATTTTCTCCAGGGGAGTTGATTTCTGTCAGCTGGAGATCAGTTGTAAAAGCAGTAGATCCCCAGGCCCCACCTGGAGGCTGGTAACCCTACTTTCCCATCACTTACCACCTCATCCTTTTTGGCTGGAGATGCTGGGGATTAAATCTGGGACCTTCTGCATGCAACGCAGATGCTCTACCACTGAGCTGCAACCCTCCCCAAAACAGAACGATTGGTTGAGAGGTTACTATACTACAGTTAATACTCATGTGAATATCATTCATGAATGTTTGTACATTACAGGACCGGGCAGATCTGTGGACAAGGCCTACAGTTATTGCCTGCACCATAATCCACTTCATCACTCCCCAAAAGCGTTGATTTCTGTTTTTCTGTCCCGTCCAATCTCATGTGTGTGTTCCTCCCACCCCATCCATTTTCAGTGAAACATTCTCTCTTCCACATTTCCATTTCCTTTGGCCCAGTTTATTAATTCACCAGGATCCAGTGGCAAACATTTCCCTGGAATGTACCATTACTGGTGTGGGTTCCCCCCCCCGAACATAGAAAAAACACTACCTTGACAAAACAGCACACTGAATCCTTCTCCAAGGTTGGGTTTATTTACTTAGATAGATTTAAAACATTTTTATGCTGCCTTTACACCCAATTTGGAGTCTCTAAGGTGGCAAACAATCAGCGGCAGCATCATTAAAACAAGCTTTAAAATGCATATGTGTAAAACAATTAAAAACATTTAAACCAGGGGTGTTGAAGTCATTTGTTATGAGGGCCGGATCTGACATAAATGAGACTTTGTTGGGCTGGGCCATGTGTGTCATAAAATGTAATGCCAGGTGGCAGAGATATAAACTTTATAAAGGACACAAAGACTACTAAAGGTTTTTTTTACTTAAAATAAAAACATGCGGGCCGCATGTTTGACACCCCTGATTTTAAACCAAACACACACACACACACACACACACACACACACACACACATTAGAATCATAGGAAGGTACCTCCAGGGTCATCTAGTCCAACCCCCTGCACAATGCAGGGAATTCACAGATGCCTCCCCCCTTCCAGTGACCCATGCTCTATGCCCAGAAGAGGGCAAAAAAACAACAACAACACTCCAGAATCCCTGGCCAAACTGGCCTGGAGAACAAATGCTTGCAGACCCCAAAGCAGTGAACAGCATTTCCCTGGGTGTGTAAGAAAGGGCCACAAGAACTAAGTGGAAGGAAGCTCAATAGGGTAGCTTTGTATGCCTAGGAAGTCTTTGAAAGTATGGTCCAACAATGGACTTTAATCCCCCAGACGCCAGCAGACACTTCTTCAGTCTGAAGCAGAATGATCCAGAGACGAATGAAATGTGAATTCCATTCTGTGTCCATGTCAGTGTGGAAGCAAAGTGGCATACATTCCCGATTAGCTAATGCAGAACACAAGGGCGTGATCTTGGGTATATGGCACTTTCTCTCACACACACACCCAACCAGATGTGTTGGCAATAGCATCTCTGTTTCAGAATGGGGAAGGAAATTGCCCAAGATCACACTGTGAGTCAGTGGCAGGACTCACAATAAACATAGGAGGTTGTTCCGTAACTTGGTTGTAGAATGCACGCTTTGTTTTTAAAAGGCTCCTTGCGTAGTCCCTGAGGTCACCCTGTGAAAGGGATCTCTAGCAAGTGGACCAGGAAAGTCCTCCCTTGGAGACCTTGGAGAGTTGCTGCTACTCAAAACAGATCTGTGTTCTGCAGTCTGTCTCTCTCAAAAATTTTATTGCATATGAGAACGAGGCATGCACGTACTCTAACCTGCAAAACAGGGGAGGGGACAGGCTGGGGATCTGGTTATTCCTCTTTTCTACTTGTAGAAGATCCCAATCTTCTGTTTGGGAGAGTTTGGGAAAAGCCTGTAAGGGCCACCTCAAAGTGGACAAATACTACCAACTGCACCCTTTGAAGCAAATTTAACCCTCAAACTGCACATAAACACAGCTTGATTTTAAAGATGTATACACTGCCTTTCAGAGACTTGCTCAAGGTGAGGGTTGCCAACCTCCAGGTGGTGGCTGGAGATCAAACAGAACCAAAGAGGAGAAAAGAAACTTAACCGAATAAAATTGACTCAAGAACCAAAAAGGTAAAAGAGAAGCCTGATGGAGGGCCAATAGTTAAAGCCTCATATAAACCCAGAGAAGGGAGTAGCGGCTCCTAAAAGTCCTTATAAACCGTGAAGAAGACAGGATAAGAAGAAATGAAAGCTGAAGGACTCTGTATTGTTCCTTTGAAAAGGGTTGATAGTAACGAGATTCAAAAGTTGTATTAGCAGACCTAAATTCAAAAAATTGTTAGCGAGTTTAGAACTGACTTTGTACTTAAGCGATTTTGAGGATCTCCTCTCTTGGGATTTTAGATAGGTGGGTATTCTTTTCTTTATCCCTATTTGTAGTTCCCTTCCCTTATTTTCGTTGTAGATGTGTAGTCTTTAGAAAATGTAATTTAAAAAATCCCTTTCGGCCCCCCCCCCAAAAAAGTAAAAATACCTGGATTTATTTTGAGAAAAGTTTAAAAAAATATATAAGGGCGCAGTAAAAGCCTCGTTAACAAATACGGGAGCTCTCCTGGGATTACAACTGAGCTCAAGGTGAACGACATTAGTTCACCTGGAGAAAATGGCTGCTTTGGAAGGCGGGTTTTGTGGCATTACACCCCACTGAAGTCCTTCTTCTCCCATACCCTGCCCTCCTCAGGCTCCACCCCCCAAATCTCCAGGTATTTCCCAACCTGGAGCTGGCAACCCTACTCAAGGCAGCTCATAAGGTCAAAACAATAGAACCAAATAATGAAAAGCAGCTGCATGAAATGCAACTCCTGGAGATCTGGGGGTGCAGCCTGGGGAAGGCGAGGATTGAGGAAGTGAGGGACCTCAGTTAGGTGCAATGCCACAAAGCCCACCCTCCAAAGCATCCATTTTCTCCAGGGGAACTGATCTCTGCAGTCTGAAGACGAGCTGTGATTCCGGAGGAATCCCCAGGCCCCACCAGGAGGCTGGCATCCCTAGAGCCTGGGGAGGGCAGGGACCTCAGCAGGATATAATGCTAGAGTCCACTCTCCAAAGCAGCCATTTTCTCTGGGGGAACTGATCCCTTTAGTCTTGAGATTGGTTGTAATTCTGGGAGCTCTCCAGGCCCCACCTGGTTGTTAGCAACACTACAGCCTTTAGTGCTAGAACATGACAGTAAAAACTGGTTGAAAAGATGGAATGCTTTACTCAAAAGCTCAGGTAAAAAGAAATGCTTCCACTTGATGCATGAAGGACAATAAGGCTAGCAGTAGGGAGCAAGGGAGAAGAGGGCAGACATTAGTCATCTCAGCAGATTGGTTGTAATTCTGGGAGCTCTCCAGGCCCCACCTGGTTGTTAGCAACACTACAGTCTTTAGCGCTAGGCAGAGGTCATTTCAGGGGGCAACGTGGGGGAATGCAGTTCCCCCGGGTGAGGTACCAGGGGGCGGGGCACATGACGAAGCCCCGCCCCCTGCTTCCAGCCGCCCCGCTTCCGGCCCTCATTCAGCCAGGAAGAGGCAGGAGAAGAGGGAGGGTAAGTTTCTTCCTCCCTGCTTCTCCCCATCCCTGCCTGCCTGGGGCCAGGGAGGGCCTTCGCGGGGCTTCCTTGCACTCCCGCCGGCCTTGCAGGTCCACCGCCGGGCCCCTCATGGGGCTCGGCAGTGGAGCTGCAAGGCCGGTGGTGGCGGCCGGGACCGTTGGGGGCAGGGTGTGTGGCCTTATGACACATTTCCGGTGATGTCAGGGGGTGTGGCCTTATGACTCACTTCCGGTGATGTCAGGGGGTGTGGCATATGCTAATGAGTTATGCTAATGAGTCCCCCTAGCTCTTTTTCTACGAAATGACCCCTGGTGCTAGGACAGTAAAAACTGCTTGAAAAGATGTAATGCTTCACTCAAAAGCCCAGGTAAAAAGAAATGCTTTCAGTTGATGCATAAAGGACAATAAGGCTAGCAGTAGGGAGCAAGGGAGAAGAGGGCAGACATTAGTCATCTTCTTGGCAGGAACAAGCTCAAGGGAAACTAGAATTGCCAACCTCCAGGTGAGACCTGGGGATCCCTCAGAATTACAGCTCATCTGCCAGTTTGGTGTAGCTGGTTGAGTGCGCGGACTCTAATCTGGGAGAACCGGGTTTGATTCCCCACTCCTCCACTTGCACCTGGCTGGATGACCTTGGGCAAGCCATAACTCTGGCACAGCTGTTCTTGAAAAAGAGCAGTTTCTGTCAAGAGCTCTCTCAGCCCCACCTACCTCCCAGGGTGTCTGTTGTGGGGAGGGGAAGGGAAAGGAGTTTGTAAGCCGCTCTGAGACTCCCTTGGGTAGTGAAGGGCGGGGTATAAATTCAATCTCCTCCTCCTCTTCTTCTTCTTCTTCTTCCAGACTACAGAGATCAGATCCCCTGGAGGAATTAGCAGCTTTGGTGGGTGGACTGTATGGCATTGTACCCCACTGAGCTCCCGGTCCTCCCCAGGATCCATTCTCAAATCTCCAGGAGTTTTCCAGCCTGCATCTGGCAACCCTACAGGCCCCTCATCTCCCGCTGGTGACCAAGGGGGACTTGGCAACCCTACCTGGGGAAGATGGCTGATTTGAAGGGTAGACTCTACAGACACCCCTCCCCTCCCTAAACCCCTCCCTCTCCAGTGGGAGAGTTTGGTGTAGCGGTTAGGCGTGTGGACTCTAATATGGGAGAACCAGATTTTATGCCCACAACTCGTGCTGGTGTGACCTTAGGTCAGTCACAAGTTTTTTCAGAGCTGTTCTCTAAAGAGCAATTCTCAAAGAGCTCCCTCAGCCCCACCTACCTCACAGGGTGTCTGTGGTGGGGAGGGGGAGGGAAAGGAGATTGTAAGATGCTCTGAGACTCCTTCAAGCAGCGAAGGGTGGGGTATAAATCCAATCTCTTCTTCTCTTCCAAATCTCCAGGTATTTCCCCACCTGGAGTTGGCAACCATAAGGAAAACTGTATGTTTTGCAGCAGAAGCTGGCTATGCGCAGTACTGATTGGCTGGCACCCACCCAGAATGTCACAGACGTACCTTCCCAAAGCAGTTCTGCAGCTTCTAAAAAAACACAAAATTATGAACAATAAACCAAACTTGCAAGTGGTGCTTTAAACAAAATGTAGGCTAGCCTGCTTGAAATATGAGGCAGAAGTCCTAGAGAGCAGGCTGAATCAGCATTTGAATTGCTGGTGTATGTCTGTGAAATACATTTGTCACTTTGTCCCTATGGCTTTGGGTCTCCCCCGACCCCTTTTCCACATGTGTTTTGCTCCCTCTGGGACTACTGGAGAGATCAAAACACATTTTTTGGGGGGGGGGGGAACCTGAAGCCAATTGTTAAGTCGGCTACTTAACAAAGAGTCAGAGAGTGCTTTCAGCAAAAGGATAGCTTTATTCAGCAACTCGTAACTCAACTCCAAACAGATCAACATGAATAGCCAGAACAGCTTTAGCATTCAAGCTGTTCCACTTTTAAACTCTCCTGGCTAATGTAGCCACGCCTACTATACAAATACCAACCTATGAGGTTGCAGGGATAAAGTCCAATCACAATAGTTCCCGCTCTTGGAACTGGCTGTTGGTGATTGGTCAGCTCTTCCTGGGCTACCAATAACAATTGAAGGATTAAGAGCCTACCTTCACATGGTGATTCAATGAGTGAGTTCACATACATACATTGTCAGATTGAATACACCACACCATAGGGACAAACAAGTGACAAAAATTACAGTGTAGAAGTGGCCACAGTGAAGTCCCACTATAAATAACATTTGTGAGCACCCCAATTTTCTCTCCAGGAGTGGCTTTAAAGATTCTTTGGGGTCCAGGCACGGGGGAGGGGGAGTGTTTCTGTAGAAATCTGGAGGCTGTTTGAGGCTTGGTGCCCTTCCTCCTGGGTGGGGAATTTTTATAAATGGGAAGACTTGGAACTATTAATTAGTTGATTGGGGGGGGCACAAAGAGGCTGAATCAGCTGAAGCTGTAAGGAAAGGGCCTTGGTAATAGGGTTGCCAGCTCCGGGTTGGGAAATACCTGGATATTTTGGGGGTGGAGCCTGGGGAGGGCGGGGTTTGGGGAGGGGAGGGACTTCAGTGCAGTATGATGCCATAGAGCCCACCTTCCAAAGCGGCCATTTTTACCGGGAGAGCTGATTGGTGTCGTCGGAGATCAGTTGTAATCCCAGGAGATCTCCAGCCACCACCTGGAGGCTGGCAACCCTCCTGGGTAACCAGGAGTCTCCTCTGTGGTTAGCAGCTGTGGGGCTCATTGGGTGGCCAAGCCGTAAGACTGCCAATCTCCAGCCGCTCAACATTACAACTGATCTCCAGATGACACCAATCAGCTCCCCTGGAGAAAATGGCGGATTATTCTGTTTATTTGTTTGCTCCTGGAGAAGACGGCCGCTTTGGAGGGCAGGATCTATGGTATACCACCGATTCTAGGTGAAATCTACAGGGACCACAACCAACTCATCAGGAACCTTCCCAGGGTGGAGTTGGCAACCCTACCAGGCTCTCATCTGGAGACAATGTGAATACTCCACAAAGGCCCCCCCAAGCCAAACACAAATAGCCCTGCCGGCTTTGTTATCAGGACTGCCAACTCTGGACGGGAAAACACTTGGGGACTTGGGGGTGGCCTCCTGGGGAATCTCTGTAGCCTGGAGATTGGTTGTTGTTCTGCGATATGGTTGCCAGCCTCCAGGTGGGGCCTGGAGATCTCCCACTTTTACAACTGGTCTCCAGCTGACAGAGATCAGCTCCCCTGGAGAAAATGGCTGCTTTGAAGGGTGGACTCTATGGCACTGTACCCCAATGAGGTCCCTCCCCCCTCCCCAAACCCCGCCCTCACCCGGCTCCACTCCCCAAAGTCTCCAGGTATTTTCCAACCCAGACCTGGCAACTCTGTTCTGGGAGACTGTTAACTCTATTTGCTACTGGGCTGGGCTGTTGTACCTTTAACAGCAAGTGATTCAAAAGACATGAGCACATGATAATCAATCAATCAGTTGATGAATTTGCACACCACCTCTCCAGAGCCTTGCTCATCAAGGCAGCTTACAAGGAAAAACAATACTATACAATTGTAAAGAGTCACCAATTATCAATACATAACAAGCCACGGCAAGGAGAATGTATGCCAAATACTAGAAGACTCAAGAAACACCAACTAAACAGGAATATATTAATAAACTTTTAGAAGCGGCGGAAATAGATAAACTAACCAAGGAAATGAGAGGTACGAAGAAATGGACATTTCAGAAAACCTGGAAGAGACTATATGATTGGTATAATGTGAATGGAGTTAAAGATTAAGCTGATATGGCAGAAATAATATTTGAGGATGTAGTAATATATAATAATGGAGTTAGAGAATACTAACAAATATTAGAGAATAATGAAGTGATGGATTAGGTGTAGTAACAAACTGTAATAAGTCTCTTGGTTTATATGTTGTTGTTGTAGTTGTTTGTGTCTGTGTTTAGAAATATAAGAAAACAATAAAAGTGTACCTTCGGGTACTTATAAAAACACAAACATAACAAGCCACTAAACAGCAGGCCAGGGGCCTAGTACAAACACTACAGAGCAACCACCGAGCGCCATAAAAACTATCCATAAAACAGACCTCCGACCAGAAGCCGAACAGATCTGGGAGATCCAGCTTCGAATCCTCACTCTGCCATGGAAGCTCACTGGGTGAACACCATCTCAGCCTAACCTACCTCCCAGGGTTGTTGTGAGGATTAAAAAGGAGGAGAGGAGAACGGTGTAAGCCGCTTGAGGTCCCCGTTGGGGAGAAAAGGGCGTATAAATGAAGCAAAAATCAGCTAAAAAGGCAAAAGCCCTTAGTTAAAATTCTAGGTAAAAAGAATTGTTTTGGCCGGGTGCCTAAAATGGTATGGTATGGTAAGCAGCACCAAGTGAACCTTGGGAGGCAGGAGGGCATTCCAAAGGTGAGGTGCTACCACCGCAAATGCCCCATCTGTCTTTTCCGTAACATTTCTTTCCATGCTGTGAGAAGCTTCTGCATCTACAGGATCCAGAGGAGTTAGCCGTGTTAGTCTGTTGCTGCAAAATAGTAAAAAGCCCAGCAGCACTTTTAAGACTAACAAACTTTATATTAGCACAAGCTTTGGAGAAAGACAGCTCTCTTCTTCAGATGCAGGAGAAGTTGCTGTCAACGGCGTGACTGAGAAGATGCCAGCTGTCTTTTGTTCTGATCAAGGGGCAACCCTGCCCGCTCCCCAGGTATGAAAGTTCACCAAGAGCTTCATATACCTTCCTATGACGCCTACCAACAAAAACAAGGAAGTTGTCAAGCATCTGGTGTCACCCACAACACCCAGTAAAGCATTCGGCAGGGCGGGTGTACTACACACCGGGAGTGTTGAGTAAGCAAAACCAGGGAGGGGGCAGATTTTATTATCATTATTATTTGTAACGTGTGGCCGCCTGGGCTGGACTCTGCAGATGACGCTGGCCGCAGTGAGAGGCAAGGAGGGCTGCTGCCTCGCTGTGAAGGGGTGGAGACAGCCCCCCCCCCGTCTGTGAATCAGTGAAGCCCCATGCAAGCCCTAACAGTTGCTCCTTGGGAGGTCTGAGCTCACCCTTTGAAACGGCATCTGGCTGAGGCTTTGGGAGCAGCTGCGCGGGGCGTGGCCCACGGGGAATGCGTTTGTTCTTGGCGATGGGGGGAGTTGGGGCTTGTTTTATCACATTTTTAACGACGCCCCCCCTCCCCCCTGTGAGGCAAGTTCCAGGTGAGGCAGCAAACTACCCGACAGAGGCAAGGCAGAAGAGAAGGGAGTGAACCTCGGCTTCTGGTGTGTAAGCAGCAGCCATAGCCTCTTGTGGAACTCTGGAGCCTAGAAGGAGAGGGGCCTGGAGACTGCAGGGTGGAACCTGAGGAGTGTGGTCTGTGGGGAGGGGCAGGCCCTTGGTAGGGCAGAAGGCCCTGCGGTCCACCTTCCAAAGCAGCCATTTTCCTCAGGTGATGTGGAATAAATGTTTTAAAT
The DNA here is from genome assembly GCF_001447785.1 of Gekko japonicus. Classification (NCBI taxonomy): domain Eukaryota; kingdom Metazoa; phylum Chordata; class Lepidosauria; order Squamata; family Gekkonidae; genus Gekko; species Gekko japonicus. The sequence goes on from NW_015172573.1 coordinate 532,808, forward strand.
ACACAAACAAATAAATAATACATACATAAATTATTTACATAGTCTGGAGTTCAGTTGCAATTCCAGGAGATCTCCAGGACCACCTGGAGGCTGGCAACCCTAAGACTGTAGCAATGAACCTGTCATGGGATTTAGTTAAGCAAGCCATCCGTGATGATGGAACCCTTTGGTTTTGTGGCTCAGGGAAGAAGGAGGAGGAGAAAAGGAGAAGAAGACGAGGAGGAGGAGGAGGAGATTGGATTTATACCCCGCCCTTCACTACCCGAAGGAGTCTCATAGCAGTTTACAGGGGTCATTTCGTAGAAAAAGAGCTAGGGGAACTTATTAGCATAACTTATTAGCATATGCCACACCCCCTGACATCACCGGAAGTTGGTCTTAGTCTTAGTCTTAAAGGTTAGTCTTAAAGGTGCTATTTGTTAGTCTTAGAGGTGCTATTTGAACTCTTGGACTATTTTGCAGCAACAGACTAACACAGCTACCTCGGGGAAGCTCCTGGCTGGAGCTGGGAGTCCTTGTGGAGGCCACCTGGAGAGGCCTCGGCCAGGCAGAGGGGGAGGACGCCAACTTACCCTCCTGCTTCTTCCTTCTTCTGCAACAGAATGAGGCTGGAAGAAGGGGGTGGCCGGAAGAAGGGGCGGGGCTTCGTCGTGTGCCCCACCCCCCTGCACCTCACCCGGGGGAACTGCGATCCCCCGCGATCCCCCCCGAAATGACCTCTGGCAGTTTACAATCTTCTTTCCCTTCCCCTCCCCACAACAGACACCCCGTGGGGTAGGTGAGGCTGAGAGAGCTCTTTCGAGGACTGCTCATGACAGAACTCTGAAATAACTTGTGACTGACCCAAGGTCACACCAGCAGCTGCATGTGGAGGAGTGGGGAATCAAGCCGGTTCTCCCAGATTAGAGTCCACACTCCTAACCACTACGCCAAACTGGCTTTCTTGGGTAGATCATCTGGTCGGCAGGCAGACGGTCCCAGGTTTAATTCCCAGCATTCTCCTGTTAAATTGACCACACAGTAGGTGATGTGAAAGACCACTACTTAAGACCCTGGAGAGCCACTGCCAGCCAGAGGAGACAACAGTGACCTTGGTAAACCAAGGGTCCGACTTGGTATTAAGGCAGTTTTGTGTGTTCACATTCAGCAGAGGCAAAGCTGGAAATGATATTCCGCAGGGAACTGCAGCCAACGATGACTCTCTGATGACAGTGGGAAACACATGTTTGCAAACACACTGCATGCTTTGTTAGGAGGATGCTTGGAAAATGTAATGTGCAACACAGCTATGTGCACACATACAGCACCAGAATAGTCAAGCGGGCCTATCTTGACAGCTGAGAGTTGTCGGATTGTTTAATAGAGAAACAAACAAACGCCAGAAGACTACACGTGACACTGTTTCTGGGTCTGCCTCATTGTGCCTGCTGCTCTGGGTCCTGTCAAGCAGCTGTGAGCCGGGAGTTCCCTATCCGTTTGGGTCTGGCTGTGGTGCGCAGGGAGGGAACATTTAAGCTTTTTCTCCTGAGCTTTTTTCCCAACCTGAAATTGCCCCAGGGAAACAGTAGGCTGTTCACCCTGTTGACTTCATTTCTCATGAGGTCTACAGATAGCACCTTTTATTCTAGCAAATTCTTTTCAGGAAGTATGTATTTCACCATCATAACAAGCCTGTAAAATGAACATTATTAATACCCCCATTCTACAGATTAAAAATGAAAGCTGGCGAGCAAGCAAATGACTCGGTTCCAAGATGGTGCATGCGAGGTTCATAGGACTTCCAGCTTGCAGGCAGCAGCAGGGGTGGGAATTGCCTGCCACTGATCAATGCAGCAACGGGAGGGGGGAAATGGTGTTGCCAACACCACAACATCATTTCTGGTTGATACACATGATGCTGACTTAGACTGAATCAGACCCTTGGTCCATCATGGTCAGTATTGTCTACTCAGACTGGCAGCGGCTCTCCAAGGTCTCAGGCTGAGAGGTCTTTCCCATCACCTACCACCTGACCCTTTTAACTGGAGATACCAGGGACTGAACCTGAGGCCTTCTGCATGCCAAGCAGATGCTCTTCCAATGAGCCACAGGCCCTCTCCTGTAGGCTACTGTGGCACTACTGTAATTCCACTGATCTCTACTGTCTGTATGATCTGTATGATCTCTATGGTCTCTACCACTGAGACTTTTTGGGATTCCTAGAGCATTCTGGGGTGCATAGACGGGCATTATGTCATTTTCTGGTTTTCTCCTGGAAATGACATCACAACATCAGTGATGCCCTTTTCCAAGGCTCTGCCCCTGGAAAGGTCCTGCAGGATGCCAGCAATGGACTGGTAACCCTGTTCTCCTTACTAGCTCAGGGCTCTTTCCCCAAACCAAGACAGGTTGGTTCTCAATGAAAGATTTGGGTTGCAGATTCAAATGCAGGTCCTCAATGCCCTAGAGCAAATGGATGAAAGTGGTGAGGGTTTATAGATGTGGGCAGGGGTCATTTTGTAGAAAAAGAGCTGCAGGAGCTCATTAGCATAGCTAATAAGCTATTAGCATAATAGCTCATTAGCATATGCCACACTCCCTGACATCACCGGAAGTGATCTCAGAAGGGGAAGCAAAAGGGGGGCATCTTCAAAAGCCTCCCCTTCCCTTCCCCAGCCGGCCTGCCAAGGCGGGCTGGGGGGGGAAGCGAAGAGAGAAGGGGTTTAAAGTTTAAACCCCTTCTCTTTAGAGTCGCACCGCGGGCAGCGGCGCGATTCTAGAGTGAAGTAGCTTCGGGGCAAGGAGCTGGGGCCGGGGCGGGGGGGGGGGGGGGGGGGTGGGGGGGGGGGCTTGCCACCACTGGGGCTGCCGGAACAGTGCTCTGGCACGCTCCGGCCCCAAACAACCCCTGGATGTGGGGGACTAGAGCAGAGGTGTCAAACTTAAGGCCCATGGGCCGGAAGCGGCCCACTAATTGCTTTAATCAGGCCCGCAACTTTTTTCTTTCCCCTCCTCCCTCTCCTGTCCTCACCCTTTGAAGCTTGAGGCTGCTGAAGTTCCCAGCCCCCTCCCTCTTGTCTTTGACTGATTTGGCAGGAAGCTCTTCTGAGCTTGGAAAGTTACAAAGAAAATATGGAATGGATTTTTCCATTAAGGTCTTTACACACAGATGGACTACTCTGAGATTGTTTCCAGCAATAGAAACAGTGCTCTGGCGACTGGAATGACAGCCCCCAGAGTAGAATGATAGTCCCTAGCATTAGAATCCATGTTCTGGGACTGGAATGACAGGGGGCAGAGTGGAATGACAGCCCCGGGGAGTAGCAGGAGCATTCTGGGAATGGAATTCCACTCTGGGGGCCCTCATTCCAATCCCAGAACACTTCTGCTACTCCCAGGGACTGTCGTTTCACTCTGGTGGCTGTCATTCCAGTCCCAGAGTAGCCTATCTGGGCCAGGAGACCTTAATGGGCAATCCATTCCACATTTTGTTTGCAATTTTGTGCTGCAATGTATTTCAATGGAGTGGAGCTCAAGAAGTGTTTGTATAGTTGAAGCTGTTGATTGCTGGAGTTGTCTCCTTGCAAATACAGGGTTGATGTTTTGAGCCAGCTTGTCTCTGCTGAATGGACCTGAGAACAGGTGCCTGAGTGAGTACTCTAACCTGGTAAGGATTATGTTGACTGGAAGAAACCGGGAAATGGGACAAATTAACTTATTTTAGGAGAGATCAACAATACCTTCCTCCCACCTCCTCACTACCGTAATGTTATAATGAGAACCTAGGAAGATCCTCCAGATTCTCCAAAGTACTGATTCCATCCTTTGTGAAGGAACGCAACAGGTTTATTTACGTATAATACAACTTGGGCCTAGAGACCTTAAGAGCAACAGTTCCAGCAGCCATCTTAACAACAACACACCTTCTTCTCAGATGCACCAAGAGGCCAATGGCCCCACTACAAACATTAACTCTTTCTTCACTGTGTTTCTTTACCACACACATCATCATACTTTAAGAGCTATTGGTTTGTGTAGATCAGCATTCCATCTGTCTCCGCATTGAGCAGAGCAACACATTATAGTTGACAAGAGTGGGCGTGGTTCACACTCTCACACTGCTATTCCCTGGCATCCTCTAGGCCGTGGCCTACTGCCTCTGAAAACAGAGCACCAGGCTAAAACGGTTAGTAGCCACCAATAAATATATGTAATCCTTTAAAAAATCCCATTGATATTTGTGACCATCACAAATAAATGACGTCCATGAGACAAAAGCCATTGGCTTCACGCACCTATCTGTTTTTCTTAAACTGGCTGCAGTGCTGACATCAGTGGATGCCCCATTTTTTCCTGAAAAACCACACAATCCCCCTCCCTCTACACTGCTCATGATCTTTTATCATGATCTTCTTCAGTTATTTCCCCCTGAAGCAAAAAGCCTCAGCTGTTTAAGCCTTTCTATATAAGGAAAGTGAACCATTTCTCCTTTCCCCCCATTTCAAGAGCCACAGAAAGACTGGAGGTTGCAGGTAAGAATGTGGCTGTTCTTGGCTACTGCAGGAAGGTGAACATGAAAAGCACAGGTTTATAGAATACCATACAAAGACATGGCGGAAATTCATAACAGTTGATGTCCTTCCTAAGTTTTCTTAAAGGGCAAACAAGCTACAATCCAATTAACGGAAGGCTTATTTCCACGGGCACAGGACGACTGAATGATCCTCATGGCTGTATCCACAAACCCATGAAGCTGCCTTATACAGAGCTAAATCTTTGGCCGACGAAGGGTCTCAGGCAGAGGTCTTTCACAACACCTCCTATCTCAGGGTTCCCTAACCTATTTAAGTCTGTGAGCATCTCTGGAATTTTGACACAGCATGGTGGGTGCAGCCACAAAATGGCTGCCACCGAATTAGGGTTTCTAGACACCCCCCCCAGTGTAGGTGGGGGTTCCCAACAACCAGGTCCTGCCCCCCCAAAACACCAGTCAGCTGGCTGGTGGGGAGACTTAGCTCAGGCTTAGTCACCAGCATTACACAGGAAGTGATGTCATCACACCAGCGACATCCAGGCGACACTTTGGTATCTGGGGAACAAATCTATGGTAGAATCTGGTTTTATGATAGTGTTTTTGCCCAAATAACAGTGTTGCCTGTACATCACTGGTGTGATGATGTCACTTCCTATGCACCACTAGCAACAAAGCCTGGGCCTTT
>NW_015172573.1:538088-564596 GCF_001447785.1 Gekko japonicus
AACTCTGGCTGCTGCAGAAGGCAGAGTCAGCCACAAAATGGCTGCTGCAATTTACCTTCAGTCGCACAATGAAAATCCTTGGGCTGTGATGGCCAGGGGTCATTTCGTAGAAAAAGAGGTGCAGGAGCTCATTAGCATAACTTATTTGCATATGCCACACCCCCTGACATCACTGGATGTGTGTCAGAAGGCAACACCCACCGCTCAGGCGCCACTGGACTGTTTTGGATTGCTAGCTATTGGGACGGGGAATGTGCAGATCTGTCCTCGCAGAGGAGGGAGAGCTTGTACCTGAATAAAACTTGGTCTTAAAGGTGCCACTGGACTGTTTTGGGCCGCGGGGGGGCTCTGCATCTTACCTGGCTGCTTCTTGCTCTGACTGAGGGATGCTGGGAGCAGGGGGTGGGGCTTGTTGCATGTGCCTGCCCCCTGGGCTCTTTATTTATTTATTTATTTATTTATTTATTTAGGGATTTATACCCCGCCCTATCCAGTAGCTCAGGGCGGCTGTCGGAGCTCCGCTCCTGTGCGCTCCTGCAGGAAATGACCCCTGGTGATGGCACAAAAATTTTAAAAATCTGCACAGCCAATCAAATCTCCACTGGCCATTCAGAAGCCTTGCTGGGTGAAAGTCCCACCTGGCCCTGTCCACTTTCCAAAAACACTTGGTTGGCACTAGGAAAGGTGTCTGTTGGGGATCCCTGTCCTATCTGATCCTTTTAAATGGAGATGCTGGGGAGTGAACCTGCTCTAGCACGGACCCATGGTCCCTCCCATAATTTGTTTTGGGAGCAGTGGGTCATCTATGTTGGTAGATAAATCCCTTAAGGTGTAATTATCCAAATCTTAGAGTTCACAGTACTGTCCTCAAATAAGAAGCAGGGATGTTCCATTCCCATGCAACACTATCATGTGCATGTGGCCCTAGAAAGCAAGCTGGAGCTAATCACTGCAGCTGAAATCCTGGGCACATAGGCACAAGGGAGAGAGGGCTTCAACCCTCTTTTGTTGTGTGGCCCACAAGCCATGGTTCCTCAGGGACACCTACATTTCTGGGCAGGATACGTGGCTTCCTTCATTCTGTGCTTTTATTGTTCCAGAATGTTTTCCCTGACCTGCATTCAGCTCTTCTTTCACTGTGGTTTAGCTTGGGAGAATTTCTGACGTTCCAGTGCACGCCTGTCCAACCACACATTGATAAAACAGAAAAGAATCGTAATGTAATCTCATGAGGGAACACCTCAAGATTTAGCTTTTTTGTGTCCGTTTTATCAATGCACTTTGGTCCTATGTAGAAGTGGGAAAAGATGCAAACAGTCTGAAGGAATGGAAAGCTGCACATGTGTGGTGCTATAGACAGAATCTGGCAATTTTTAAAAAACACAGAAGATTGGGGCATTCCTTAGTTCCATGTTGGAAACAAGCCAAGGTATCAGATTTTGTCTTCGGGCTCCCTTCCACCAGTGCAGTGCCCTGTGCAGTGGGCCGCTTACCTGCTCTTTTTAGGGCCTATGCAGTGGGTTTCGGCCCTGGCTAGTATTTGGATGAGAGACCTCCAAGGAATACCAGGGTCGTGATGCGGGGGCAGGCAATGGCAAACCACCTCTGAACATCTCTTGCCTTGAAAACCCTATGGGGTCACCATAAGTCAGTTGTGATTTGACGGCACTTTCCATCACCACCAAGCGAAGGGTTAAAGATCCTCCTCCTCCTCCTCCTCTTCCTCTTCCACCACCACCACCACCACCACCACCACCACCACCACCACCACCACCACCACTGCCTAGAACCCAGACGAGACTGGCCTCTTCCTTTTAAAGGACAGCCTAAAGAGGAGGTGCATCCACCACTCACAGCTTCCTCCCTCTCACAGGAGGGAGGGCCTTCCCCCAAGAGTTAGACTGATGATTGGATGGTAGCTCCAGCCTCATACATCCCTATATTACCCCTTTCCTTCCTTGGCTTAGCCCTCTAATTGTCCTCCTGATCTGTGCCCCTCCGTTGGCCCATGTCTGTGTTGTTTGCCCTTGGCCAACTAGCCAATGGGGTTCCCACCCTGGCTGGAACACTACCACTTAGTGGGGTGACCAGCTGACACCCCCCCCCAATGGCTCAGCTCTGCCTCTAGTGGGATTTGGTGGTAACCACAACCTCTGACACAAGGTAATTCCATACTCCAAAATCCTGGGAGAAATTTGGATGGGGAGAATTTTGGAAGCATCCATAATTTCTGGCCAGTTCACAAGCTCTACAATCGGACCTAAGTACTAGGTATTTATGCCAAAGGCACACATCCATTTGTTTTGGGTTTTTAAAGTAGGCTTTTCCCTGTGTTGATAACACAGCCATGGTTAATATTTATTTATACATTCGATTTATTTACTGCTCTGACCCCGAAGGGTCTCTGAGCGGTTTACAGGTAGTTTCAAATACATTTCCCCTAACTAAGGCCACATAGTATACAGGGGTGGGGCTGCCTACCGGCACCCTGGTGGCAGGGCTGTTGTTCTCCGGCTCTGGCATTCTTCCTCCAGGCGGTCTTCAGGGTCGGCGTCCCGTCTCCGGTGTCCAGGAGCAGGGGCAGGTCCTCCAGCTTTGGCGGTCTCTTCGGTGCGCAGCCCATGTCAACCACAGCCCGGCCATCGTCCATTCCGGCTCCGCCGTGCCTGCGCCTCCATGTCACTGCGCTCCTCCGTGGCTCTGCCTCCGTTGTTGTTGGATCTCGCCACTCAATGTTCCGCTCACTGGCCACCAGGGATCGCCTCACCAACCTTGCCGCCGCTCCGTTGCTTTCGCTGTTCCAACCACTCCACTGCCGCCGCCGCCGCCGCCGATTGCTCCTGCCACACACACTTCACACGGAGGAGGGTGCCCCCTGCCACCTAAGGGCAGTTACCCATTTATCTACTTGCTATATATTTACTGCTTTCGAACCGCTGGGTGGGCGGGAGCTAGGACTAGGGCCAGGAGCTCACCCCGGCCATGGTGGGTCTCGAACAGCCATAGTGGCTGTTCATTGTTGTTACTGCAGGGCGTTTTACCGCCTGCGCCACCGCTCCCTCCTAATATAAAGCAGTAATCGCTGCCACCTCTCCAAAAAAACAGCATGTCTCATAAACCCTGTTCAGTGATTATTATTTTGGCAATCCAGCCTTGCATAACGGGATCATCCCAATATAGATTAGCGCTATTTTGTGTGAACAGAGCAATGTACGTATTTTTCAACTCCAGTACACATGAATATGTAACCTACAAAATCTGGGTTTCTGACTGTCCATACCAAACTTGGAAAATCCATACACTGCCCTCTTTGTGCAAAACTGTCATCTGTGACACAATCTCCACAAGTGGGTTGGATTGCCAGAATAGGATTGACTGAACAGGTTATCAGAGGTTTTACCAGGAGGTTGGATTTCCAAGGACACAGGCCGGTCCTCAGCAAGTCTGTTCAACAGGTTAAAATGAGAGCTAGTGACTCGCTAATATCAGCTGATGAGCTTCATGGGAAGAGCTGCCAACTCCAGACTGGGAAATTCCTGGAGATTTGGTGGTAGAGCCTGAGGAGAGCAGGGTTTGGGGAGGGGAGGGATATAATGCCATGGTGGGGTATAATGCCATTGAGTCCACCCTCAAAGCCACCATTTTCTCTAGTGGTTAAGAGCAGAGGACTCTAATCTGGAAAATCGGGTCTGATGCCCCACTCTCCCTCCACCTGAAGCCTGCTGGGTGACCATGGGCCAGTCACCGTTCTCTCAGAACTCTCTCAGCCCCACCTGCCGCACAAGGTGCCTGTTGTGGGGAGAGGAAGAGAAGGCGACTGTAAGCCACCTTGAGACTCCTTAAAGTAGAGAAAAGTGGGGTATAAAAACTAACTCTTCTTCCTCTTCTCTAGAGCAGCTTCTCGGGTGATGCAGGGGGTTGCAGAAATCAGAGGGAGGCGGGAAGATCCATTCTGTGAGCAAAACTCTTACTCACTTGTTGTTAGGGCCTATTATCCGTCCTAAGCATTGGTCCTATTTTACCCTTAATAGGAAAGATGCCTGTTTTCTATCAGCTATGTGGGTGGGTGGTGCCATACACAGACTCTTGTGCCATAGCAGCTAAAAGGCTGCTCCATGCACAGAGACAAAGCCAGGCAGTTCTTCCTTTTAATAACCATGGCAACCTTCCTGACTATCATGTATCACTTACTTAAATATGTACCAGTGCTAAAGTGGCCTCAGAGAACCCCTCTAGACCAGAGATGTCGAAGTCATTTGTTATGAGGGCCGGATCTGACATAAATGTCATTTTGTCAGGCTGGGCTATGAGTGCCATAAAATGTGACATGAGGTACCAGAGATATAAATTTTATAAAGGGGATTTCAGATGCCAAATGGCAATAGCGGGTCAATGACAATAGCAGGCTTGATTGGATTAGGTGTGATATGCAGAGGGGTAGTAGGTGTGGAGAAACCAGCACTGACAAGGAGACAAGAAACCTAGGTCTCAATTCAGTCCAGGAGGATGCAAAGAAGAAATGGACATAAGTCTGACATTAGAAACCACAAGATTCAAAAACCAGTGGGGGGACATTTTAACCTTCCAGGACATTTAGTTGCTGACCAAAGAGTAGCAGTTCTCTTATAAAGGAATTTCAAAGGGAGATTAGAAAGAGAGACTGCTGAATTGCAACTGATAATGAAGCGCAAGACAATGCATCCTCCTGGACTGAATTGAGATCTAGGTTTCCTATCTCATTACCAATGCCTGCTATTGTCATTTGGCATCTGAAATCACTCCACTTTCCAAGATACAAGGACTGATGGACTCACAGTCTAGCTGTATCTGAAGAAGTGAGCAGTGACTCACGAAAGCTCATACCTTGCCACAATTTTTGTTAGTCTTGAAGCTGCTACTGGACTCTTGCGCCTTTCCACTAATAAAGATTGCAGGCTCTGCTGTTAGATCCCCCCCCCCATCTGTTAGAACTGGAGAGGGGGATCTCTCCAAGTGAAATAATGTGTTGATTTCAGATTGGCCAAAATCCACTCAGTGCTAGTGATGATAATGAAACAGTTAAAAAGCAAAGGGGGGTGGGTTAATGTGAAGAAAGGCATCCAGCGAGGTGGGAGAGGAGAGAGGGAGACATGTTAAAACTTCTCAGAATAAGCCAAAATCATTTTCTTTTAATTCTCCTTCCCCCCTTATCCCAATGCATCTCTTTGCCATGCCCCTTCCTTTTAATGTGTGTATGTGTGATCAAGGCCTATTATGCATGGGTGTTTTGCTTCGCTTTCACCATGCATGTTCTTTGGATTTTCTTCTTCATTCTGCATTGATTTGCCTCCCTTCAGTGCTCAGTTCGCTTTCTCGTCGCTGTTTATCCAGGTTTTCTGAGAGTGCTTTTGTGATGGGTTTTCCCTTGTTTCACTTCCAATCTGAGGGTAATTCAAAAGCATACAGATTCCCTTGGATTCCCCCCACCCTTTTCCTGCCCCTCAAAGGCCACTCCATCGCCCACACTGAGGTTGTTCCTCTCACTTTTCACCTTCCACCATCCTTCCTCCTTCATAGGTGTACAAGTTCCATTTCCCCCCATTTAATTTTTTTTACGAGCAGCATGATACTATTGCTAGTCTCAGATCGCTGAATTAAAAAAATTAAAATGGGGGGGGGGGGTTAAAGGAGCTGCATGAGTTTTAGTTCCCTGTTGGCATTGACTTGAAGGGGGGATCAGAAAGGAGGCAAATGGCAGCGTCCCCAGTGTAAAAAAAAAAAAAAGGATTTCAGTGCTGCATACAAACAAAATAAAGGGGGATCGTAACACAGAATGAAACTGACATGCGATGAGGGAGGGAGGCTGTGAGGTGAGAGGATGAACAGGTGGGCACTGACGGGAGACAGCGTTTATTCACTCTTACTCCCTCTTTCTTGTTCCACTGCTCGCAGGAATGTGAAGTGATAGTCACGGGCAGCCATAACACCGAGGAGCGAAGCTTCTGTTGCTTTTTGAAGCTCTTCTTGGTTGTGTTCTGAGGACCTTTCAGAGAGGAGCTGCCACCACTTTACTCCTCAGCCCCCAGCACCACCACTTTGGCGTCCTCCACCAGTGGCAGGGCAGGAAGCAAAGCTGGGCACACTGATGAAGCCGCTACTGCCAAGGCAGAGGAGATTATGAGGGAAGAAGTGGAACTGCTGGCAACCAAGAAGCAGCAGCAGCCTGAGGAGGACGAGGAGGCGGCGGTAGAAGCAGAGGAAAAAGCAGGTGGAGCAGAAGAAGATGATGCTGCCGCTGACCCTCAGGAGGGTGAGGATGCTGAAGAAGTGAGCGCCACCACCAAGGAAGTCCTGCTGGAGAAGATGCCACCAGGGCTGCCCCCTCAGCCCTCTGCACTGCCTCTTTCCTGATTGGCCACATTTCTGCCACTGCATTAAAAAAGCTCTCCAAAGCTTCTGCCAGAGGACTCCTTCCCCATTCAAATTACAGCCCTGCACAAAGTGTGGTGGTGTTGCGGCCGACTTTGCACAGGTGCGCGCGCGCACACACATTGCCAACGATCACAGCTTGCAATGCCAGTGTCATTGGGTTCTGCCATGCATTCTGTACACGCAACATGTTCCCCCATATTATGAGATCATGTGACTCTTACCCATTTTTCACAGTGGCCGATAACACAGCAGTATGGAAAAGGGGGCTTTGTAGCTGCTTGGGGGCTTCGCCACTGCTTGTCACTTTCAACATCGGTTCCCCCCTTCCCTGCGTTCCTTTCTGTTCACTTTCATTCAGCGAACTAATGCTAAAATGCATGTGCAAAACCGGAACCAGGATGATTTAAATGGAAGGTGCTTGCTGGATGCTACTGCGCAGTTGTAATAGGGCAATTGCGTAATTTTTTAAAAAACCTTTGGATACATGACAAGTGATTTAGAAACGTGCATTTTTTTAAATTGTTGCTGTAGAATAAATACACCAGAGGAAAAAGAATGCTGTGTAAGGAAGGCACAAAATCCGAAAAGAGTAAAGGTTTACTGCTTTGAAAATCTGCAGTAAAATGTGCATGTGTGATGGGCTCAAGTCTCAAAGTAAACAGCGGAGCGGGGCAATCTCAATGTAAACTGAGCTTGTCAGAACAAATACCCCACCTTCTGAAGAAGTGTGCATACACACAAAAGCTTATACCTGGAATAAAACTTTGTTGGTCTTAAAGGGGCTATGGGAATTCAATTTTGTTCTCTCTCTCTCTCTCCCTTCCTCCCAAAATGAGGAGGAGGGGGGAGGAGATCTCAGCCAATGGAGGGAAGGGAGGCTTGGTTTCGTATCCCTTCCATGCAATTAAGGGAGCTGGACGAAAGCAAGCTGCAATGCAGCAGCAGCCCGAGAAGGAAGCAGGAGAGAGCCAGGCAAAAGTGAGCTGTGATGCAGCAGCAGCAGCCCTGGAGAAGGAAGCAAGGGACAGTGATTGAAGGAGCTCTGTGAAAGTGAGCTGTGATGCAGCAGCAGCCCCAGAGAAGGAAGCAGGAGAGAGTCAATTGCTCGTGGGCCGGATACAAGCCCTTCAGGGGGCGATTCCAGCCCACAGGCTGTATGTTTGACACCCCTGCTCTAGACAATTGCTTCTGATTTTAAAAATAAAAATGGCCATTCCATACCCACCTGTTGAACTCAAATATCTTTCTTCAGGGTATTGTAAACATTAGAGTGTGTGTATGCAAAGGAAACTGTATTTTCCCAACAGCTGGGAAAATGCCATGTTCCAGGGGAAATGCAATACCCTCTCTTCAAATGGCATTTCACTGTACCCATTATGAGTGTTATGTGGCCATACATAGGTGAGAGTTACAGGCTCCTATTGGATAATGCTTGTGACATCACGGGGTCCATGTGATACAGCTCTTCAGCCCATGGTTGAACCATTTTGCAAAACCTTTAAAAGTATAAAATTAAAATTAAAAAAAAGCTTTAGCAGTTGAATATTTCTTCATCTGACTGTTGGAACCACACACATCCAGACATTGAAACCAAACCCTGCCAATGAATATTGCTACATCCATACAAAAGGCACATCCAGGGGTTCCATTGTGCCAGTGTAGTCTCTGCACCCTGGATAACTAAAAATGTTGAAGGAAAGAAAGTTTTAAAAGCCTCTATTTGTAGAATTATCACTGTCAGTTAAAAAGCTAAAATTACAATGCAAAGATTTTGATCAAAATTACTGTTATTAAAATTGGGCATCACAATACGACGATTTTTGGTAACTTACATATATATGTTACCTTCCCCTAGTGTATAAAGCCTTTTTAGAAAAATTGCATTTGTTTACACGGGGATGTCAGTGACATACAGTCATACGGTTGCCAACCTCTAGGTGGGGGCTGGAGACCTCCTGGGATTATAACTGATCTCCAGGCAACAGAGATCAGTTCCCTGGATAAAAAGGCTGCTTCGGAAGGTGGACTTAATGGCATTATGCCACACTGAAGCCCCTCCCCTCCCCAAGCCCCGCCCTCCTCAGGCTCCACCCCCCCAAAAAATCTCCAGGTATTTCCCAACCCGGAGCTGGCAGTCATATGCAAGCATCATTCCTATGACCAGGCACATTTACAAATTGCATAATATATATGTAAAGCAAACCAAACCAAATGTGTTTTAGCCATGAGGCCCCCCTCAGTGGTTTAAGCTTTGGAATACGCACCATATACTGTTTCCCCCCTCAAAAAGACACAACAAGCCTGACCACAGCACAGAACATCCAGATGTAATGTTTTTTATAGACAAAGTATCTCCTTTGGTTGTTATTAGGACCACTGAAGATAACCTTCCAGATCGTTGATGTTAGCAGTAGGGTTGCCAAGTGTGAATTCAGCCGCCACATCCACGTCGCCCAGAAGTGACGCGGGCACGCCGGGCACGCCGGGGGCGGGGCCACGACCATCCAAGGGAAAACCATAGAGTTTTCCCTTGGATGACCGTGGCCCCGCCCCCAGCGTGCCCGGCGTGCCGAGTCACTTCCGGGCGACGTGCACGTCGGGGTGGAGTTCCCCCAATCCGCCGGTGGCGGGGAACAGGCCTCTGGGGCCTAGTTAGCAGTCAAAATTTCTCCATAAGCTAGGTCAGAATCAAACATTGCCCAATGGTGTATATAACCACATATAGGGAACCGAATGATTCACTGCACACTGGAGCCTAGGACAGCATAGCGTGTTCTACTTACCACTTAACTGTAACTAATCAGACGCTGAACCAGTGTCTTCCTTGCTTTGCTAGAATAGGATAAATTACAAAATTATGGGGAAAAAATTATTCGGATCTGTATGAGCCTAACAGTAAAAACAAGTTGCCTCAAAAGGGAAATGTAAGATTTCAGGTTTCCAGAATTCTTTCCAGAAATATGCCAGGCCCCATGGAAATCGTTTGTTCATGCCACTTGCTCTTCACCCCACTGTGAGGAGCTATTCTCTCAGACAATGGATAATTCAAGTGCACCTATTTTAATCTGACACATGCTGCTGGGGTGTGGTTTTGTTTTTGCAGAATTTGGCATTTTTTGGCAGAGGTGTAGGGGAAAGAGGGGGGGTGTACGTGGGCTGCTTGGGTGGAGTGATACACTGGCAGGAGGAAAGGTTTGTACTCATAAGGAACTTGCACGGAAGCACACAAAGCTTAGGGGTTACGATACTCAGCCATTAGACGCTTCAGCCAGCGGCCCATCTGAGTTCTGATGTTTTCAATGTCTTTTGTTGTTCAGTCGCACAGTCGAGTCCGACTCTTCGCGACCCCATGGACCAGATCACACCAGGCCTTCCTGTTTTCCGCCGTCCTCTGAAGTTTGCTCAATTTCATGTTTGTTGCATCTATGACACTGTCTAACCATCTCATCCTTTGCCGTCCCCATCTTCTTTGACCTTCAATCTTTCCCAGCATCAGGGTCTTCTCCAGTGAGTGCTCCCTTCTCATTTGGTGGCCAAAGTATTTGAGCTTCAGTTTCATTATCTGGCCTTCCAGGGAACAGTCAGGGTTGATTTCTTTGAGGATTGACTGATTTGTTCTTCTTGCAGTCCAAGGGACTCTCAAGAGTCTCCTCCAGCACCATAGTTCAAAAGAATCTATTCTTCGGCGCTCGGCCTTCCTTATAGTCCAACTCTCACAGCCATACATGACTACTGGGAATACCATTGCTTTGACCATGCGGACTTTTGTTGGCAGGGTGATGTCTCTACTTTTTATCATGCTGTTTAGGTTCGCCATCGCTTTCCTCCCAAGGAGCAGGCGTCTTTTAATTTCATGGCTGCAGTCACAGTCTGCGGTGATCTGGGATCCCAGGAACGTGAAGTCTGTCACCACTTCCACGACTTCCCCTTCTATTTGCCAAGGAGTGATGGGGCCGGATGCCATGATCTTAGTTTTTTTGATGTTGAGCTTCAAGCCCACTTTTGCGCTCTCCTCTTTTACCCTGAGCAAGAGGCTCTTGAGGTCCTCTTCACTTTCTGCCATCAGAGTGGTATCGTCTGCATATCTGAGGTTGTTGATCTTTTCCCCAGCAATCTTAATTCCCGCTTGTGATTCATCCAGGCCAGCATTTCGCATGATGTACTCTGCATATATATTAAATAAGCAAGGTGACAATATACATCCTTGTCGTACTCCTTTTCCTATGCTGAACCAATCAGTTGTTCCATATCCGGTTCTAACTGTCGCTTCTTGGCCCTTATACAGGTTTCTCAAGAGACATGTGAGGTGGTCTGGTACTCCCATCTCTTTAAGGACCTGCCATAGTTTGTTGTGATCCACACAGTCAAAGGCTTTAGCATAGTCAATGAAGCAGAAGTAGATATTTTTCTGGTACTCTCTTGCTTTCTCCATAATCCAGCGAATGTTGGCAATTTGATCTCTAGTTCCTCTACCTCTTCGAAACCCAGCTTGTACTTCTGGTAGTTCTCTATCCACGTACTGTTGAAGCCTAGCTTGTAGGATCTTGAGCATGACCTTGCTAGCGTGTGATATGAGTGCAATTGTGCGATAGTTTGAACATTCCTTGGCATTGCCCTTCTTTGGGATTGGAATGTATACTGACCTTTTCCAATCCTGTGGCCACTGTTGCGTTTTCCAAATTTGCTGGCAAATGGAGTGCAGAACTTTAACAGCATCATCTTCTAAGACTTTGAATAGCTCAACTGGAATACCATCACCTCCACTAGCTTTGTTGTTAGTAATGCTTTCTAAGGCCCATTTAACTTCACATTCCAGGATGTCTGGCTCGAGGTCAGTGATTATACCGTCGTGGTTGTCAAGGACATCGAGGTCTTTCTTGTATAGTTCTTCTGTGTATTCTTGCCATCTTTTCCTAATCTCTTCTGCTTCTGTTAGGTCCCTACCGTTTTTGTCCTTTATCATGGCCAGCTTTGCATGGAACGCTCCCTTGATTTCTCCAACTTTCTTGAAGAGATCTCTAGTCCTTCCCATTCTATTGTTTTCTTCTATTACTTTGCACTGTTCATTCAGGAAGGCCTCCTTATCTCTCCTTGCTGTTCTCTGGAAATCTGCGTTCAGTTGGGTAAATCTTTCCTTTTCGCCTTTGCCTTTCGCTTTCCTTCTTTCCTCTGCTATTTGTAAAGCCTCATCAGAAAGCCACTTTGCTTTCTTACATTTCTTTTTCTTTGGGATGGTGGTGATTGCTGCCTCCTGTACGATGTCACGAACCTCTGTCCATAGTTCTTCAGGCACTCTATCTATCAAATCCAGACCCTTGAATCTATTCTTCACCTCTACTGTATATTCATCAGGGATGCGATCTAGGTCAAACCTGAATGGCCTCGTGGTTTTCCCAATTTTCTTCAGTTTAAGTCTGAATTTTGCAATGAGTAGCTCATGATCTGAACCACAGTCAGCTCCAGGTCTTGTTTTTACTGACTGGATAGAGCTTCTCCATCTTTGACTGCAAATTATATAGTCAATCTGATTTCGGTGTTGCCCATCTGGTGATGTCCATGTGTAGAGTCGCCTCTTAGGTTGTTGGAAAAGGGTGTTCGCTATGACCAGTGTGTTCTCTTGACAAAACTCTGTTAACCTTTGCCCTGCTTCATTTTGCTTTCCAAGGCCAAACTTGTCTGTTATTCCAGTTACCTTTTGACTTCCTACTTTAGCATTCCAGTCCCCTATGATGATGAGGACATCATTTTTTGGTGTTAGTTCTAGGAGGTGTTGTAGGTCTTCATAGAACCGGTCCACTTCAGCCTCTTCTGCATCAGTGGTTGGGGCATAGACTTGGATTACTGTGATGTTGAATGGTTTGCCTTGGAATCGGGCCAAAATCATTCTGTCATTTTTGAGATTGTATCCCAGTACTGACTTTTGCTCTTTCTTGTTGACTATAAAGGCCACACCATTTTTTCTATGAGATTCCTGGCCACAGTAGTAGATATAATGGTCTACATTGGTTCTTAAAAAGTTTCCTTAAGTGTCTCCGGCTGCGGTCACACGGAACAGAAGCCATACAAGTGAGACGGAAAACAGGCGGAGTTTCCGGGCGCGATCTCACCAGCACATCTGGGAAGCGTAGCACTCCCGTGGCTCAACCGAGGCTTCCAGCCGAAACTGCGTGGCAAAAAACTAGTACCTCGGAGGTACTAGTTTCCGGAAACTGCGAGGCAAGGGCGGGCGTCTGATCGCGTTTCCGGTGGCATCCGCCGCCCGCCCATGTCCCCTTGCAAATAAGGTGGGGGTTTTTTTGTCCAAGTCTCTGTGGATGCGCACACGCACCCAACAGAGCATGCGCATTTGTCGTGTACACACACACAAAAAACAGTTTGCCGCGGCACGCGCTTCTTCATTGCGCGCCGGCTTGTCCTGTGATCAGCACCTCTCCCTTGCCATGGAACCTCCACAGGACCTCCACAGGAGGTCTGATCGCGTAACTGCGCAGTAGTTTGCCCCAGGGCAAGCAGCCACGCTTCTCCCCCGCAGTTTCCTGCCCGTGTGAACAGGGCCTCCATTACACTGAGCACTAGGAGCTGTAATTCCCATTTATGAATCTCGGTACCGCAGCTGCTCTGGAGCCACCCAGTGGATCAGAATTGAGATCATTGAAGGTTGCGGTTACACTAGAGTTGCCAGGTTTGGTTTGGAAAATACCTGGAGACTTTGGGGGAGGATCCCGGAGAGGACAGGGTTTGGGGAGGGACCTCAGCATGGTACGATGCCATAGAGTCCACCCTTCAAAGCAGCCATTTTCTCCAGGTGAGCTGGTCTCTGTTAGCTGGAGATCAGTTGTGAAAGTGGGAGGCTGGCAACCATAGGTCACACACTAAATAATCTACTTTCAATCCACTTTCCTACTGGATTTTGCCAGTTCACACAGTAAAATCTAGTTTAAAACTGCACTGAAAGTGGATTGAAAATGGATTGTTTAGGGTGTGTGACCGCAGCCATAGTCTAGGTTTGCTATGGTTGCCAACTGGCCAAAGAAACAAGGTCGTGTCCCTTTAGCAGAGATTTAATAGGCATAAAGAGGCAGTTGAAGCTTTTCGTGACCCAGTGCTAAAAAAAAAAAAATTACCTTATAATTGCTGCAGATCCAATGAGATTAAATATGGGACAGCTAGAGGGACCAGTTTAAAAGGTGGCGATCCTTGCTCTGGTTTGGGATATTTTTGGAGATTTAGGGGTAATGCTTGGAGAGGGCAGAGCTTGGGGAGGGAAGGAAGCTCAGCGTGACGGGAATACCATAGAGTCTGCCTGCCAAAGCTGCCATTTCTTCCTGGGGAACTGATGTCTGTCATCTGGAGATTAGTTGTAACTCCAGGAGAACTCCAGGTCCCACCTGTAGGGTGGCAACCCTAACTCCAGCTTGGAAAATTCCTGGAGGTTTGCAATGTGGTGCCTGGGGGGAGTTGACTTTGGGAAGGGGAAGGGGCTCAGTGGGATTCCTGCCGGGGGACTGATCTTTGTGGGATTGGTTGTAATTCCAGAAAAACTCCAGGCCCTGCCTGGAGGTTGGTAACCTTACCAAAGACCAAAATCACATGTAAAATGCAGCAAAGTTGAATTGTAATTTTTCTATATTGAGCCTGAACTGTACTTGCAAAAGGACTTTGCTTGGGGATGCATAGCAATAGCTTGCTAGGATCCTAGAATGGACCAGTAGGGTGACAGGGATCCTAGAGTAACCCAGTTGGGAAACAATGTAGTGTAAATAGCCTACAGTTGGGAGTGGGGTGTGTTTTGGGTGTAACCTTTTCCAGGCATAAGTACCCGGCTTCGGCCAGGGGTTTCTCGGTCTTTTTTCTCTTGCTGAATCACTAATAAACTATGAGCTGATCACTTGAACGCGTCTGAACCCAGTACATTTCAGTAATTCACTTGTAAATAATCTTTCCTGCATAGCTGGCAATTGACTGGGTTGCCAGGTCTCCCTTGGCCGCCGGCGGGGATGGGAGGATAGCGTTGCCAGCTCCAGGCTGGGAAACTCCTGGAGATTTGGGGGTGGAGCCTGGGGAAGAGAGGGACCTCAGTGGGGTACAATGCCATACAGTCCACCCTCCAAAGCATCCATTTTCTCTAGGGGAACTGATCTCTGTAGTCTGGAGATGAGTTGTAATTCTGGGAGATCCCCAGGTCCCACCTGGAGGCTGGCATCCCTAGGATACCCTTAGTCTGAGATTATCTGGTCATGGTAATGTCCCGATTGTAAACCCTCTCCCCACCTGTGCTTCTCTCTGCCACACGAAGAAGAGGAGGAGGAGGAGGAGGAGGAGGATTTATACCATGCCCTTCACTCAGACTCTCAGAGCAGCTTACAATCTCTTTCCCCCATAACAGACACCCTGTGAGGTAGGAGGGCTAAGAGAGCTCTGATAGAACTGCTCTTGAGAGAACAGATCTGAGAGAACTGTGACTGACCCAAGGTCACCCAGCTGGCTACATGTGGAGGAGGAGTAGGGAATTGAACCCGATTCTCCAGGTTAGAGTCCGCCATTCTTAACCACTACACCAAACTCGACTTCTTCCTGCCAAGAAAGCAGAGCTGGGAACTCTGGGATAGCCTTGTGTGTCTTTGTAGGACCTTTGAGAGAAACAAGAAGGGTCTCTATCATTCTTGAACAGTAAAGAACGAAGGTGTTCATAGGGTTGCAACTCCAGCTTGAGCAGTTCTGCGAGGTTTGGGAGCAGAGCCTGGAGATGGAGATGGGGATGGGGAGGGAGCTCAGTGAGTATAATGTCATAGAGTACACCCTCCAAAGCTGTTGTTTTCTCTGGGAACTGATCTTTGTAGTCTGGAGATCAGCTTTAATTCCAGGAGATCTCCAGGAACCCTACACCATCTCTGAATGTAAACTCCACAGAAGTCCTGCCTGGCGTCCTCCACTGACTGGGATGTGGTCTATTTTTGTGGCAACGCAGCGACTGTAAGGCAGCAGATGTGGTGAGGGCACCCATACATTTGACTGCAAGTGGACCCCTTTGTCATTTCTGGGCCACAGGTAGCTACATAGGTTACCATCCTGTTTCCTTTTACCTCCATTGGAGTTTTCCCCTGCTCACCGTGCCACGTCTAAAACTCGGATCCACAGAACACATTGCCAGTCACACTCGGCCTTGCGGTTTCACAACAAGCCATTCCGTTTAGATTCAGTCGGCGATTGGAGACCAAGTCAACCTCCTCCTCCCCCCACCTTTTTCTGCCCCTGTTCTGCCAGAGTTGAGGGGTTTGGCACATCTATTTTTTTTTCTTTTTAAGAAACCACATTCCCGCACAATTCACTTGGGGAAATTCTGCCCTTGGGAAATCCACTGGCAGGATCTTTTAATAAGGGCGTGTGCGTGTGCATTTCCCCTCAGAGCTAAGTCATTAACAAGTCAAGGGAGCATTGGAGACCCTGGTTCCAACACTACGGTGCCTCCCCTCTCTACCCGCATTCTCTGGTTCCTAGCAATTTCATCCATTTCCCCCCTCGCTCGGTTTTTCTTTTCTCTTTTTTTGGTAAATGTTTCATTCTACAGCGTCTTTCGTTGCAGCCCCACCCTGGGCTGTGCTGAGTTAGCTGTTGCCAGTTAAACCTGTTTATAATTAGGAGCCTCTCCCAACAGTTTACCAGCCAGAGGAAAACTGCCTTCTGAAAACCAGAGAAAAAGAGCAAGGGGAAAACTCCTCCTCTTTCCCCTCAAAAGGGCCCGATGCAGATGTCAACAAGCCTTCTTCAACAGATCCTATTTTTAGTTAATCACATCTGCCCCTGTCAGCATGAACTGGGCAAGTTATGATGGGGTATGTACACGTGTGGGCCTTCTTTTGAATCAAGGACACATTCATTCATGTTCCCTCCATGAGCTCTGTGTGTGGCATCTGGGCACAAACCACACTAATCCCCGAGCCTGTCTTCTTCACGGCAGATGCTGGGAATCTTCATGAGACGAGCACAGAGATTGTTCCTAGTGGCGTCCGGGGCCTCTTGTCTGACTGGCAGATCGCATGCTACAGAGCGAGATTTTTAACATGCAGCAATCCAGACATGTTAAAATTGCTCAAGCTGGCAGGCAGACACATGTTTAAACAGGTTGGCAGGCTGAGGTAATCTCTACATTAGGAGCAGGAGGGAATCTTTTCATGTTGTGCTGAATATTCTTCAGTGAATATGGTTTGTTGTAAAATTCTGAGGTATGGGGAAGGAGGGGAAACATTCCTGGAACCCCCTCTGGGTTTATCCTTTTCCATATCTGTTTGCTGGTATTTACTGGCCCTCTCAGCCACTTCTCTAGTCCCATTCCCCCCCATCCCCCCAAAAGCCTTTTTTGGTAATCTAATTGAGGATTGTGTTATGAGTATTATGATGTAATGACACCAATCGGATTTGGCTGTGCAGTAACATCACAAAGCCAGTTCAGACTGAGGGCACTTCTTCCTGCTCTCATTCTGAATTAGCTTTGTGACAGCTCCACTTAGCCAAGCATTTTGCCTCACAAAGTGAGGCCAGGAAACATTGTTCTACCTCTGAGTAGGTAGTGCAGAGGGAGGCCTTCCTACAAATCCCTTTGACCCACTACACAGCCTCCCCCCTAAAAATTGATGAAAAGAGAGGCAAATTTCACAGGAGGCAAAACTGTATGCCTTCTGTTTAGCCTCACAAATATTGACAAGCAGAGTACTCCGTATTGCCCCTCACCCTTGTCTCAAGATTCTGCAACACTGAAACGCAAGGGGCCAAACTATATGTTAATAATTGTATGGGCCCATCAAGTCATCTCAAATGCACTGTGCTGGAAGTTAAGAACATAAGAAGAGCCCTGCTGGATCAGATCAGAGAGCCAGTTTGGTTTAGTGGTTAAGAGCGCAGATCTGGGAAAACTGGGTTTGATTCCCTACTCCTCCACATGCAACTGCTGGTGTGACCTTGGGTAAGTCACAAGTTCTCTCAGAGCTATTCTCTCATGAGCAGTCCTCAAAAGAGCTCTCAGTTCCACCTACCTCATAGGGTGTCTGTTGTGGGGAGGGAAAGAGAAATTGTAAGCCACTCTGAGTGAAGGGCGGGGTATAAATCTAATCTCTTCTCTTCTTCTTTATCAGAGGTCCATCTAGTCCAAAAACCTGTCTCACACACTGGCCAACCAGTCCCTCTGGAGGTCCAACAACAGGGCATAGAAATCATGACCTTCCTCTGATGTTGCGTCCAAGCATTAGTATTCAGAAGTTTACTGCCTCTGAACATGGAGATTCCCTTTAGTTGCCATGGCTAGTAGCCACTGACAGACCTATCCTCCATGAACCTATCTAATCCTCTTTCAAAGCTGTCCATGCCTGTGGCCATCACTACATTCTCTGACAGCAAATTCCACATTTTCATCACTCTCTGTGTAAAGAAGCATTTCCTGTTGTCCTGTCCTGTCCTGAATCTACTGCCTGTCAACTTTATCGGATGCCCTCGAGTTCTAGGCTGATTTCACACTAGAGCTGCCTCGATGTTGCGCCGCCGTTTGCCCCGATACTATTGGTCAATTTCACACCCGAAACTGCGGAGCTGCATTTTGACTTGCGGCTTCGCCTGATTTCCCCCGAAGTTTCGTGATCCTGTTTTTTGAGGATCACGAAACTGCGGAGGAAATCGGGGGAAGCCGCGGGTCAAATGCAAAAAAACCTCTACCATGTCCCCCCCTTAGTGGTCTCTTTTCTAAACTGAAAAGGCCCAGGCTCTTCAGCTTTTCCTCATAGGGAAGGTGCTCCAACCCCCTAATCATCTTGGTTTCCCTCTTCTCTACTTTTTTCAGCTCTGCAATGTCCTTTTTGAGATACCGTGACCAGAACTGTACACCGTATTCCAAATGAGGCTGCACCATAGATCTATGGTCAATTTGAATAACTGAATAATAAATATATTATTTGAATAATAAATAAATATATAGGGGCATTATAATATCAGCCATTTCCTAATAATCCCTAACATAGAGTTAGCCTATTTCACCGCTTCAGCACACTGGGATGACACTTTCATTGAGATATCTAGGCCCCCGTCACATGGGAGGCTTTGATCCACGAGAGGGACAGATCGGGGGCGCATCAAGCGGGCGCGATGACACCACAACATCTGGGAAGCGGCGCGCACCCGTCCCCGATCCGTCTCTTTCGGCCAAAGATGCGGATCAAAAAAACGCCCAACAAAACACTACTACTTACCAGAAAATCTGCAGCAGGGGCAGCCGTGTGATCGCCAGCGCGCCCATCTCCGGCAGCATGCGAGGCCCCCTGCCCAACTGCGCAGGCGCACACATGCGCAGCTGCCTTGCCTCACTCTACTGTCCGTGGCTTCCCCCTTGCATCTGATCGCGCTGGGGAGCCAATGCGCGGTGGCTCGGGGGATCTGTCTGTTTGGTGTAGTGGTTAAGTGTGCGGACTCTAATCTGGGAGAACCGGGTTTGATTCCCCACTCCTCCACTTGCACCTGCTGATGTGACCTTGGGTCAGTCACAAGCTCTGGCACAGCTGTCCTTTGAAAAAGAGCAGTTTGTGTCAGAGCTCTCTCAGCCCCGCCCACCTCACAGGGTGTCTGTTGTGGGGAGGGGAAGGGAAAGGAGTTTGTAAGCCGCTCTGAGACTCCTTTGGGTAGTGAAGGGTGGGGTATAAATCCAATCTCTTCTTCTCTTCTTCTTCTTCTTCTCTTTTGATGCGGCTCAAAAAAGCTGCCCTTCAGCCGCACCTTTTCCCCCAGTGTGACCGGGGCCCTACTATGACCCCAAGATCCCAGTTGAAACTTTCTGATTCTCAGGTGTCTGGGAGCCCGATTTGGATCAGGGCTGTGGTAACCAGGGACAAGGGGCTTAAGCTCCCCCCCATGTCATTTTCTTAATCTGAAGTGGCCTGGAGGTTGTATTTGCCCCACTGGGGAAACTTACATGTAATGATGGATCTATGTGTTCCAAAAGGGTACAGTAACTTCCTGAGTCCATTTCAGATTAAGAATACAGGGCATTTGCTGGGCCAGTTTATCCATTAAGCACAGTAGGCACAGTGCCTAGGGCCCACAATACTTTTGGGGGCCCATGAAAATGCTTTAATTTCTTTTAAAATCAGAAGAAGAAAAAATAATTTTTAGGGTCGAAGAAAATGTTTTTTTCCCCTCACATTGGAAAAAAAAATGAAATGTTTAGGGCCCACGAAAATCTATTAAATTTTGCCTAAAACAGGAAAATAAAATGCTGAAGAATTTAAAGTTATATCAAAAATAATTTTAATACTGATATTACTATGGTGGGAGGGGCCCACGAAGGAAAAATCGCCTAGGGCCAATGGAAGTTATAATGCGGCCGTGGGGCAGGGGGATACGTTTAGGTCACCGCTCACTCCCGTACACCACAATCCCGATTCAAAGTGGATCCCCGCACCCCTCAGAATCTTCAGTTTCTTCAGGGAACCCCCAGAGCACATCTGCTTAACAGGACTCCAGGCAAGCCACGGGGCAGACCCGTAAAGATGCAATTAGGGTCTTCCAGGTTTTGCATTTGGAATGCAACTTGACGTCTAAAAAATTTTGCTTTCTTTACGCCATGTATTGTGACTGTCGGGACTGATGGGAAGGGTGAAATAAAGAACTGTTAAAAGTGTCACAGTGGCAGACGAGTACCATCAGAAACGAACGCTCCAAAAATGTTTTGGAATTGGTTCTCCCACCCATTGCCCCCCCTCCCTTTTGCCTGCTCCCCTCCAGTGCCTTCTGTGTGGCACGCTTGAGAATTTGACTTTGGCTGTGAAGGGGGTGGATAAAAGGGGGAATTGGGTGGGAGATGCGGCAGCTGCTGAGTCTAGCTCTTCACAGGGGGAGTTTTAAGCTCCTGCTTGCAAAATGGGAAGCCTACCTTGCCCCTCCCCACTGCGCCTCCTTTCTGCCCCCACATCGAGAGAGAGAGAGAGAGAGAGAGAGAGAGAGAGAGAGAGAGAGAGAGAGAGAGAGAGACCA
Organism: Gekko japonicus; assembly: GCF_001447785.1. Classification (NCBI taxonomy): domain Eukaryota; kingdom Metazoa; phylum Chordata; class Lepidosauria; order Squamata; family Gekkonidae; genus Gekko; species Gekko japonicus. The sequence goes on from NW_015172573.1 coordinate 558,510, forward strand.
CACACAAAAAGCCCATCTACATTCCTAGATTTCAGAGAAGGGGCTCATGAAGTAGAACCAGTCCTCAGGCATGCGAGCGAGACCCAGCCCCCTGCTCTGCGGGGACAGGAGAGCTGCCGAATATTTTCAGTTTGGCGCTTGCTGCCAGGCAATGAAATAATCTGTCCTCATCAGGAAACTATGTCCTTCTTGCCTCTGCCCACCCAGCCGCCTTAGGGAGAAGGGGCTGCTGCCGCCGCCGCTGTTTGCAAGGCCTTCTGCAGATGATCATGTTTTAAAGAAAAGAAATTAGCAGCAGTGGCAACAGATTTCCTCTAAATGCTGGCCTCGTACTGGCCTAGACCAATATGGAGTGGAAGGAGAGTCTTGCTGCTGGGAAGTCAGCTCTGCAGTGAGCAAAAGAACTGTTTGCTCCTTTCATGCCAGCTCTAGTGCTTGAAGGGTGGGACAAGACGTGCTTTTCTACAGAGGGGTGGGAAAGAGCCAACTATATATTAAAAAAATGGTTCTAAAAGGGCAGAGCATTTCTGCAGCAGAAAGCGAGGGAGTGTTGTTCACCCTCCATTTCAAGTTCTGTGTGAACGCTTCAGCCTTTGCACGCCATGAAGATGGGAAAGTGTGTGTTGTTAAAGGGACTGATCAGATTTACGTCATTTTCCTTGCCTCATAAAGCTGACTTATACTGAATCAAACCATTGGTCCATCTAAGTTACTATTGCCTAATCAGACTGGCAGTGGCTGTCCAGAGTCTCAGGTGGAGCTCTTTCACATCACCTCCTACTTGATCCTTTTAACTGGAGATGCTGAGGATTGAATCTGGGACCTTCAGCATGCCAAGCAGCTACTCTATCACAGGGGTGTCGAACTCATTTGTTACGTGGGCCGGATCTGACATAAATGAGATCTTATTGGGCCGGGCCATGTGTGTCATAAAATGTAATGCCATAAACTTTATAAGGGACACAGACAAACACAAAGATTGTTCACACTTTAAATAAAACATGCTTAAAACACTAGCACTAGCAGTATTTTGTCTATTTAACAGTCTGTGATAACTGACACCTCTTGCTCTGAATTATCGCATCAAAATGTCTGTGCTGTAGCAATCTTGAGTACGCTGTTCAGGTGTGTATCTGTAAGCTGCAAACCTACTTTTGATTTATTGACATTCATTATAGAAATCTTATGCTCAGCATTCTGAGTCTAGGACCCAAGGGAAAACATGAAATGGCTGGGCATTGCAACCTTTTGTACATAAGTTGTTTCATGTGCTGGACAAGAAAATGAGAAGGCATCCTGACACAGAATGAGGGCTGTTTGTTTGTCTACAAAACTATAGTCTTCCCTAGAGAAAAACTACAACTTCCTACAAAGGAAATGTGCTGGGTGAACTTGGTCTGGACACAGTCTCTCAGCCTCATCCATCTCACTGGCTTGTTGTTATTCCTCCTCTAAAATAGTTCACTTCGCTTTCTTACTGAGAAAGACTGGATCATGAGGGCATGAACACAGTGAAAAGGGGGAAGGAACCCAGTTGCACTCAGGAGAGCCCTGGCATAAGGAGCCCAACAAAACACATATACACAGCATAAGGAGCCCAACAGAATACACGCAAGGCACACAAAAACTCATACCTAGAATAAAACTTTGTTGATCTTAGAGATGCCTCGTATTTCTGCCATGCGATTGAGGCAGCAAAGCAAGCTCTCCATCGTTCCCTCCCTCTCTGCCTCCCTTCATGGAGGAACCTCAGCCAGTGGAAGGACTGAAAGGGTTCCCTTTGTCTCCTGTATACGATTGAGGCAGACTGGCCAGGAAGCAAGCTCTGGCTAGTTCCCTCCCACCCCCTGGGAGGAGGAGGGGGAGGAGCCTCAGTCAGTACTTTACCAGACTTTCTCAAACGCACAAGAGAGGCTTGCCTATCTATCTCTCCTGTGCAAATGAAAGAGTCTGGTAAAATAAGCTGTGATGTAGCAGCAGCAGCAGAACTGGAAAAAGAAGCAAGAAACAGCCAGGGCCTTGCGGGCCGGATTACAGCCCTCCAAGGGCCTGATCCAGCCCCCGGGCCGCATGTTTGACACCCCTTCTCTACCACTAAGCCACAGCCTCAGTCCGTTCCCAGGACCACAGTGTCTCCGGACAGCATTCCTAAAAATAGAAATTGATGTATCGTTATAGTGTTATAATGTTATAATGCTATAGTGCCAGAGTCTACTAATTCTTTTGAATTCCGAGTTTTCGTTGAAGAAAGTAAGTCTCTATCAGTTTCCATTGTGGAGATATAAGGAGAAAGGTGCAGTCTCATATCTCCATGTTTGAAAGAGAGGGTTTTTAAAAATGAAAGCTGGGAATTCAGGGGAACTAGTAGACCATCGCAATAGAACATCATAACTTTTTTGTTATAGCAATTTAGCAACTGCCATTAAAAAAACAAACAAAAAAACACCTTTTTAAAGCCTTCCAGAGGAAGGCAGAGGAAATGCCAGCCACAGAGGGCTGAGAAAGGGCAAGTGTGGACAAAACTGCTGTTGTGGATTCTGCATTGCCACAACAAATGCCTGTGCATTCACAGTGCCAATGAGAGCCACACAAAATCCTCACTGTGTGGATGCAGGCAGTGATCATCAAACAACCATATTGCACGTGAACGTTTCGAAGATAATGAAAGTGGAAGCTGGGAGGGGGGCGGGGAAGAGGGATTGCATTTAATCAGCAAAAATGAATTGTGAACGGTGGGTTCTCTATTAAACATCTATGAAAGGGACAGGATGTTTTTCTCTGTGATTGTTGGCAACCCCTCCCCTGGTTTCCAGTTTGATTTGGAAATCTTTTGATTTCTGCCTCTCCTCCCGGATGGCTGTACTTAAATCTGCAAAAAATAAAAATGGCACTATATGGTGGGTGTATGGGCCAGCCACAATTAGGGGTGTATGCACGAAACATGGTAGTACCAGGGTGATGCAATGCACCATTCACACTACGCCATATTCAGCCATCCTCTAGTGCCTTATAATCTTTTGCTAGCACCGGGAGTGGCATCAACATACCCTGAGGTGAGGCAGCTGCCGGGGCCCAGAGTTTCTGGCAAGGCCCATTGCTACAGAACCTATAAACACACATTCCCTGGAGAGCACAGTGGTGGCATCCCCATCTGCACACACCACCCAGCAGTAGGGTTGCTAAGTCTAACTTCACCCAGAAGTGATGGGAGGACGCCAGGCACGCTGGGGGCGGGGCCATGGCCATACAAGGGAAAACCATAGAGTTTCCCCTTGTATGGCTGTGGCCCCGCCCCCAGCGTGCCCGGTGTGCCCGCGTCACTTCCGGGTGACGCGCATGTCGGGGTGGAGTTCCCCCCGGGGCCCGATCCAGTGGCGCCGGGGAACGGGCCTCTGGGGCGGGGTTTTCCCCACCCCCCAGGGGGACTTGGGATCCCTACCCAGCAGCATTGGGAAAAGGACATACGATCAGCGGGAAAGCTCACAAACGGGTGAGGATGGAAGGAAGTGAAGTGGGGATGTGGGTGGGCTGGAAGGAAAGCATAAACGCACGAGACAGATAAGGCTGAATTGGGACTAGTGACCATCTACAGGGAGCCATCTTTAATGTGACTGGAAGATCAATTCTATGCTAAGCACTTTAATTGTAATAATATGACTGTTTTATCTTGTTTTTATCTGGTTTTATATGTTTTATGTATTCTGGCACATAGTGCCTTTAAATGTAAGCCGCCCTGAGCCCGTTCGCGGGGAGGGCGGGATAGAAACCCAATAAATAAATAAATAATAATAAATGGTGGGCCTGGTGGTAGTCAGAGGAGGAGAGGGGACTATTAGGAGCAAATGCAATGCTGGGGATTATTAGGAAGGTCACTGAAAACAAATCAGCCCGTTCCCTAATGCCTCTGTATAAATCTATGGTGTGGCCTCATTTGGAATACTGTGTACAGTTCTGGTCACTGTACCTAAAAAAAAAAAAAAGATATTATAGCATTGGAAAAGGTGCAGAATCAGGCAACTACAATGATTAAGGGGAATGGAACACTTTATGAAGAAAGGTTAAAGAGGTTAGGGCTCTTCAGCTTGGAGAAATGACGACTGAGGGATGACATGATAGAGGTTTACAAAATGATGCATAGGATAAAGAGGGTAGAGAAAGTACTCTTCTCCCTTTCTCACAATGCAAGAACTTGTGGGCACTCAATGAAATGGACGAGCTGTAGGCTTAGAACAGAGAAAAGGAAGCACTTCTTTACCGAAAGAGTAATTAATACATGGAATTCACTGCTGCAGGAAGTGGTGGCAGCTACAAGCATGGACAGCTTCAAAAGGGAACTGGATAAGCAAATGGAGCAGAGGTCCATCAGTGGCTATTAGTCACAAGGTATAAATGGAACACTGTGGCTGTGGTCACACTGGCGGCTTGGTGCAATATGGTGCTGCCTCTAATTGTACCAGTTTAAAGTGTTGCGGGGCATATCATCCAGAGAGCACACCCTGCTGCAGGTTACCCACACAGACATCCTGTGGTCAAGCATCTACATTACTGTAGCGCCTCAGCCATGGAGCACACGGCTCAGAAATCTTTCAAATTGCATGTGCACACAGGTGTGCTAAAGCGTGTGCACAAGTCCACACATGTACATATAGGCAAAAATTCAAAAAACCCTCTCTAGCAGCAGAAATGGATCTGCAGATTCAGATTGCCAAATCCGTTCTGCGCGTGCTCCCCCGTGTTCAGACATCCGGCTATGTGCAAAGAATGTGCGGGGAACCAAAAACACCACTTGTGATGTGGTGCCTTTTTAACCTGGCTCCAAGTTGTCCTATGACGTGATGAGTATGCTGGGGGAACACCTGACAGATGTGGGTGTGTGACTGTGCCCATTTGATCCAGAGGGGAGGGGTGGCTATGTCAAGTTGTGATCACAGCCTATGTCTGGGGCAGTGATGCTCTCTGTATTCTTGGTGCTTGGGGGGCAACAGTGGGAGGGCTTCTGGAGTTCTGGCCCCGCTGGTGGACCACCTGATGGCACCTGGGTTTGGGTCACTGCATGACACAGAGTGTTGGGTTGGCCATTGGTCTGATCCAACATGGCTTCTCTTGTATTCTTATTACCCCTGGCTGCTCTCTGCCTGGGACCCTCCAAAATCTGGAACTGGCCCTTGCTAGTACTACCCCATTTTATTGTGCGATGAGTAAATGCCTGAGCTGACATGCCAGCACCCTACGGTAGCATACATTGGCTCTAGGTTAGAGAGCACAAAGAAATTTCAAAGCACCATGTGCATATGGGCGTGAGAGCTGGAGTAAGGTTCAAAGGCTCCACTCCTAGACATGGTTCACTTCCAGCTACAATCCTGTGCAGTTCTGGGAGGCTGGAGTAAGCAACATTGAGTTCAGAGAGGCATTTCTTAATTAGCATGCAAACGATCAGGAATATTAGAATTACCAGGTCTGGGTTGGGAAACACCGAGGTGGTGGAGCCTGCAGAGAGCAGAGTTTGGGGACGGGGGGAACCTCTAAGCTGTGGAGTCTTGTGAGCAAAAATTCTACTTTGTGAGCTACTGGCATTAAAGTTGTGAGCAAGTGATTTGGCTACTGGAGACATCCTTCCTAAGTTTTCCCCTCAGATGGCTGTGGCCCCGCCCCCAGCGTGCCCGGCGTCAGCACGTCACATCCAGCTGACGTGCATGCCAGGGTGGGGTTTCCCCCGGGGCCCGATTCCGCGGCAGCGGAAATCGGGCCTCCAAAGCGGGGGGGGGGGAATCCGCCCCCCGGGGGGACTTGGCAGCCCTAGTCATGACGACACTGACAATGGGAGCTTTCTTTGACTCTTGGAAGCTTATACTCCCAAAATGTTGTTGGTCTCTACTGTGCTACTGGTCTCGAATCTAGCTGTTGTAGGGCAGATCAACTTGGTTACCTTCTGCAGTATCCTCCGGTATATATAATTCTGTTTTGGTCATGGACTCCCCTGTACATTCCAACACGCTCCAAAATCAGTTCGCTCTCTGATCTGTCATTCAGAGGGTCTCCCTATCCACTGGCTGCTTTGCCTGAGTCCTGCCTCCAACATTCTAAACA